>NW_024611134.1:0-3907 GCF_008729295.1 Plectropomus leopardus
CAACTACAGCAAGTCGAGTATCACTGCTCTAAATGAATGCTGGGTGCCATCTGCAGCATAAAGTGAGCAAAATAGTGCAAGCATTATAAAGTGTAAATAAAACTACATGTAAACAAAGATTATCATCAACACAAAAATCCCCTCGTGTGTACAATTCCACTGGCTGAAACAACCCGTAAACATGAGATGCACATGGCTGCCTGTGACGTTTAGCATGACATTCATACCATTAATATCGTATACAACTCTTTGCATGAAATGCTTTTTCACTTAGTACATGAACCTAGCCGCGCTGAGTCAGAATACAGTCTCCTGTAGCCTACTTTACGGTTGATTCATTTGATCTACTCAAGTTAACCCAAGGGTCATTTTACCGGAACGTTATACGATGCTGTAACTTCCTCTTAATTACTGCATTTCACCTGATTTATCAGTATAAACTGATCACACATACATGAAACAGATGTATATAAACAGCACAGTTAAAAGAAATACCTGATAGTGTCGTAATGGATGTGAAATTGAAGGCGATAGACGACATAAAACCTTAGCGATGCCTTGGAAGGAGGCAGCCATTTTCTCTGTCCCAGTGGGGTTGTAGGTGAAAGGTGAAAGATCAAGTTATAATGTAGCGATAACAATCGCTACATTATGTTTTTGTTTTGTATTAAATTTGTATTATTAATAACGTCTCTATTTTGTGTATAAAGCCAGATTCTGTCTTTTATTTATTTATTTATTTTTAATCATTGTTAAATTGTTGCATTTTAGGTGGATGGCGCACCTCGAAGGAATGACCCGCCCGCTTCTCCCTATGATTGGCTAGTTTTCATCCTTCGTTGGTTGGATTGGTTAGGTTTAGGTAAAAATGGTGCCATCAAAAAAGAGGAGTTTTTATTCGTTGAATGTCAGGGTAAGCCAATCAGAGGCATAGTAAGTTAGCGTAAGGCGGGCCACCCCTTCACTATCCTTGGAAAATGTGCAACCCCTACACACGAACCAGTCGCCATTTTAAAGAAATATTGTAAACCAAATTGTATTATAAAATAAAAACTAAAATCAAATTACACCAATAAGATGTGTTTGTGTGCTTCAGTATCTACTCAAAAATATAAATTTACATCACTTTAAAGGCAAATCTAGTGAATGGTTAGAAACAATAGTTTCCAAATCTATGAAACGCCATTACGCCCTTGACTGGGGAGGGGAAGGACAATCATCCACCATTTTGTTGTATCGAAAACGAAGAAAACCTATTTGTCATGACGTAAAAAACGTCATGTAGTATAAAAACCAAGTCCCTCCTCTCCGCCCTCATTCCTGGATTTGTGCAGAGGTAAGTGGAGTCAGAAAACCAGCCGGCGGCATGATCAACCTTTTGTCCGTGTAAAATGCGAAATTGTGACTACAGAAATCTACAGAGGACTTTGAAATCTACGAAGGACGACGAACTTTCCCAGAGTCGACATTAAATGTGTGTTTTTTTGTGTTTTGCAGGTATGAATTTGCTTTGCCGAAGACTGAACCGTCGAGGACTTTGAACAACTACTCAAAATCAAATTTTTTTTCTTCAAGTAATGGACATTTGATTACTATTTTTGCCTCCAGTTTGTTCCTGAAGGAAAGGCTAACGTTAGCTTTTAGCTATCACAGCCCCACCCATAAGAGGTCTTTGAGTTAATATTAAAGCCATGAAGGTTGACGATATGAAATTGATGAAATAAGAGATATAAGTGCCTGAAAAGCACATTCTAATACACCCGAGACGCTGAGGATCTATAGTATCAATAGTAAGTTGATTTTGAAGTTAACTTGAATCGAGATAAATCAAATGAAAATGGTCGTAGATAATAGGCTAGCTAGCGGTAGCTGGTTAGCCGGCACCGTCAGTTAGCTTGGTTCTTGGCAAGAATTTGAATGTAGACTGTGATAGTATGAGCTCACACAGGAAAGTGGACGGAGGCACAAGGCTCCGTTTCTTTGTGTGTGAGACGGAATGGACGAGTTGTATAAATAAAACTGAATAGCCAGTGAATTCGTAAAATAACCATAAGCAATCTATTCATAAAGATTGCCGTAGGGTTAGGTACTAGCAAGTAGATTGCAGCTCATGAAGTCGGACTTTTTGCCTGCCAGTTTTGTTTTGTAGGGGCTACTCCACGGAACGAACACCCACCGCAATCTATACATAAAGATTGCGTTAGCATGAGGACTGGACATATTTTATGAAGCAGTATGTCGATAATTAAAGCACAGGGACTTCCCGAAAAAACGCACCGTGTACTCGGCAATCTGTGGATAAAGATTGCAGGATATTTCAAGCGAAGTGGGCTTTCGAAGCACTCGGTCGGTCGGGATTGGCAAATATGGTGGATTGATAGTGGTTTGCTTTTCGTCGCCTGACAGCTCCGGGGGCTAAACGTGTTCTCGAAGCAGCATTTGGGAGATTTTACAAAACAGAAATGCTAGACTGAGTATGGACTGTTGTCCATCGCTTTGTCTGACTGCGATACGCGTTAGCTTAGGACCATATGTGGTGCTCGTCCTCTTGTTTTCCTATTAACCAGTACGATGTTTGCTAGCAGAGCCATTGTTGCTTGTGTACGTTTGGTTTTCCGTCGTCGAAGTGGTTAACGGAGGGAGGGCTCTGATTAGCAGTCGGTGTGCAGCTCCCTCCCCTCTGACAGCAGTTTAGCCACAGGAACAAGCCTGTTCTCTGCTATGACACATGGCAGCTTCAGCGCGAGCTTTTATAGGCTGCAGCCACTGTCCTTATATAACCCAGGGCCTTTTACAGGCTGATTTCAGGACTTCACTCTGTCGTTTGTGAATATGTCTTGTTGCCTCAGTCACAGTCAAGTCTGTTGGTGTACAACGGTTAAAAATTACTATATATATATATATATATACATATATATATAAACAGCATAAGGATTGGTACTTGAGGATGGTCAGTTTAATTTGCCACAATGTGTATATGTAATAACACAACAGAATGACAATGCACAAATAATGTTGTTTCCCCCACTGAACCAGGAACCAGGGTCATGTTTAACACTGATTTTGTGTATATGTGTAATAATTGTGACATTTACAGGAGTTGGGTTATTTGCAGTGTTGTGGAGGTCTGAGACTATTTAAAACTTCTACTACAACAGTTACACCGGTAAGATCTAACTGATTCCTCACATCATGACATTTCCAATTAATTAATTTGCGACAGAAATGCAGGTTCTGTACTTGAGTTGATATATTGGCACTAAGAGCGTTCCATCCAAAAATGCAATAACATTGGAAAATACATGCATGCTCATATGCCTCAACCAAGCAGTTACACCATGAACCTTTTACAGGTTATTCATAAGACCTATTGTCATGAACAATATTTGAAAGCCATAAGACTGAAGACCTTCATAAAGGCCAGGTGACTTGGTGTTGGCTGTCTTTGTTTGGATTGTTTCTTATAGTTAATATCTAGATTAACTGAAATGATAAAACATCCAACACCTTTCATTCATGAGTTTTTTTTTACAGGCAGATATATGTGTGACAGTTCAGATCATTGTCATGTGATGTTGCACTAACAATTAGATGAATTTGTACTGCATTTCTGTATTGTGTAACTACACACACACACACACACACACACACACAGAGAGAGAGAGAGAGTACAGTGCCAGTATGTGATCATGAAGTGACCTGTAGGTGGCAGTAAGTGGCCTGATGTGTACCCCTGTCTGGAACAGTTGGTAGTGATGTAATTGACAACAACACTGTAGTCTGAGTCACCACTGAGTAGTTATCATGCTAATTCCACAGTTTTCAAGCATTTCATACTCCATACAGTTACCTTCAATCACATTTGACTTTGTTATTGAATATCATTTAAATTTGTACCATTCATTTC
>NW_024611135.1:0-2550 GCF_008729295.1 Plectropomus leopardus
AGTTACTGAAAATGGGAAAAAGGGAAAGTACTGAACTCATTAATAAAGAGGATTTATGGATAATAACATTTTTATATAATCAAGGTTGGTATGGTCATGAAAAACCTGGAAAAGTCATGGAATTTCCAAATAGCAATTTCCAGGCCTGACAAAATGTTGCTTAACTGAATATAGCCGAAAGTTTGGGGAAAATCCTGGAGTTTTGTTTCATAAACCTGCTTAATGAAATTATTCAAAATCCAACAATAATTTCGGTTTTTACAGTTTCTGGCTGATATCCAAACCTGCGGTGAAAAGTTTGAAAGGAGAAAAAAAGTTAAAATGTTTTCTTCTAAAATGATCAAAAATGTAAAGAAAACAAAAAGACAAAGTGTGGGTTTTGGTTTTTTTTTCACTAAAAAAATTGCCAAAAACATTTAAATGAAAAATGTTTGCCTATTCTGTTGTTTGGTTGTTTTTTTATCAACAATGAAAAGCTTATGAAAATATTTAATAAATCACATTTATTGACGTGCAGTTTAAATCCTTTCAGAGTGGAGTTTGAGTTTTACTTTGTCTGATGTTCTCGTGTCGTTTCCGTCAGAGATGCATCGCACGCAGAGCAAATACGAAGACATGTTCATCCTCAAAGTTTTCGTCTTCCAGTTCGTCAACTTCTACTCGTCTCCGGTGTACATCGCTTTCTTCAAAGGCAGGTGAGAGCCGCTCCGACCGACATCCTCGTCTCCACCTTCACCTTCACCTTCATCTTAACCTTCACCTTCACCTTCATCTTAACCTTCACCTCCATCTCCATCCTCACCTTCATCTTCACCTTCACCTTCATCTTCATCTCCATCTTCACCTTCACCTTCACCTTCATCCTCACTTTCATCTTCATCGTTATCTTCATCTCATCTCATTCCTCACCTTCATCTTCACCTTCACCTTCACCTCCATCTCCATCTCCATCTCCATCCTCATCTTCATCTTCACCTTCATCTTCATCTCCATCTCCATCTCCATCTCCATCTTCACCTTCACCTTCACCTTCATCCTCACTTTCATCTTCATCGTTATCTTCATCCCATCTCATTCCTCACCTTCACCTTCACCTTCACCTTCATCTTAACCTTCACCTTCACCTTCATCTTCATCTCCAGCTTCACCTTCATCTTCATCCACACCTTCATCTTCATCATTATCTTCATCTCATCTCATTCCTCACCTTCACCTTCACCTTCATCTTCACCTTCACCTTCACCGTCACCGTCACCTTCATCTTCACCTTGCGTGCGTCAGCCTAACAGACTGAGCTCTCTAACTTCAGCAGTCTAACTTCGGCTGGGTGACAGGTGTGTTATTCTCTCCTGCAGCTTCTGAATTATTTCTCCGTTATATGTCGCGTGAACTCTGTTGGTTTGATCGTTCTTGTGTCTTTCTGAGCGCGTGAATGAGTGACAGAAATACGGGACAAACTGCGTCCCGTATGGCACGCTTCACCTTTAAATACGGGACGGTTCTGCATTATCCGGGACGGGTGGCAACAATCCTCATTTTCGGTCGCGCGAAAATCGCGCGGCGCGAACCTCGCAGGTGTGAGACAGTTTGTAAAACTGAGAGAGCGGCTGCGGTCTGAGAATGCGCGCTCTCCGCCGCCGTGTCGGAGTTTTGACTGCTATTAAATATTACTGATATTACAGATTAATATTTTCTTCCAAATTCTGGGGATTAAATCTTTCAATCAACTTAAGTCCTGATCAAAATTACCTATATTAATTTATCCTCAGGATTTTAACCCTTTACATGCCAGTTTTATTACATAATGTCACGAGTTCTCATTAAAAAAAATCACATATTTAAATCTCACAGCCATTACAGAATATCAAACTGCACTCTGTAATCAGGGTTTTATCTTGGAGGAATATTAAAATGTGTCATTTTTACTGTATACTAGCAGATGGCAACATTTTCCCATGGTAACCCTGCGCATGAAATGCTTGTAATTTCGTAGTTTCTGTGCCTGTTGAATTTTGGAGCCCTGCCAGGTACTGAAATAAATCTACGCAGCTACTATGATGAAGGTGCGCCGGTGCAGATGTCAAAGTAAGAGCGCTGCTCTGTCAGTGCATCAGCAGCAGACATAAAAACACAGAGGACGAAGAGCAGAATACAGACTCAGATACACATGTTAAAGGGTTAATGAGCTGCTGGTGTGTGTGTGTGTCTGTGTGTGTGTGCATGTGTGTTCAGGTTCGTGGGTTACCCCGGACACTACGAGACTCTGTTTGGAGTTCGCAACGAAGACGTGAGTGATAAAGATTTGGCCTCAGGAGTCATTCAGTGGTCTAAAATTTGAAGTTTTTAGGTCTTTACTGCCATCTTGATGTCATTTATCCGTCTTTTAACCCCAGTGGCAAAAGAAATGACCAAAAAATAAATAAAAAAATAAGAAAGCAGTAAAAAGCAAAATAAAAAAGTAAATTATCAGGGAAATGGTAAAAACAAAAACCCCAAAAAGAAATTAAAAAACAATAAAGAAATGACCCTCTAAAACTACTCGTATGATGA
>NW_024611136.1:0-1756 GCF_008729295.1 Plectropomus leopardus
TTGGGTTCTTTTTTTAACAAATTTTCAGGTAATTTTCTTTTTTTTACTAACTTCTGCTAATTTTTGGGCAATTTGTTAAAAAAAAAAATCAAAAATTCAGTATTTTTAAAAAGCATTCCCTCCAGGTTATTTCCTTGTTTTTGTTTTTGTTTTTGTTTTTTTTTGTTTTACTTTATTTTCATTTCTTTTCTTTTTTTTTAAATTCAGGTAATTTTCTTATACTTTTCAAATAATCTCTGCTAATTATTTGGGACATTTCTTCTCTCACTGATCATTGCCTTGTTGATCATTTACAATTATTCCCCAAAGGTGTTCTAATTTTTTAAGTGCAAAGTCATTTCCTTGTTTTGTTTTATTGACTAATTTTCAGGTAATTTTCAGGTAATTTTCAGGCAATTTTCAGGCAATTTTCAGGTAATTTTCACAATTGTTTTTACTATTCTTTGGTCATTTTTTTCTTGCATTCATCATTTAAAACTACGTTACAAAATTATTATCAATACTATTATAATTATTTTAACACTTTTTTAAAAAAAATTCTTTCTTTTTTTGTTGATTTTACTGTATTTGTCACCAATTTCTTGCTCATTTTTGGCTAATATTTTTCCTTTATTGCTCACTGCCTTTTTCCATTTGCTGAAGTTTATTGGGTTATTACTGATTCCTGAATAAAATAAATGCAAAATAAAAGAAGAGCTCCAAAACGATGAATGGATGAGTGTGAATTCATTCGGGTGAATCCTCAAACTGCGATCGGCTCTTGCTCTAATGGAGCTCGCCTTCAGTGAGTCATCGGAAAATCGAGATTTCTCACAAACGCGCTCGTTTGTTGTCAGAAACCATCACACCGACAAGTGGATTCACTCTGCAGTGGTTACGTAAGCTGCTCGTGTGTCCTGAGTCAACCTCGCTGCTCTGTCTGACTGCAGCTCTCAAGACCCACGGCCCTTTTTCCAATCCGCCTCCAGGCTCCCACTTCAGTCACGGCGAGGATCAGAAGTGAAGCGGGTTGAGTCGGTAATTTCATGATAAATATAATCAGTGAAATTTGGGGTTTATTAACCAAAGAGACCTTAAATCCTCCAGAACAGGTAGCTCATACATATCTGACGGCAAACTGGTGAAACGGTAAAAAAAATCCCAAACGTACTCCTCAAAAAAGACTCACATTCACAAGAATGCAGCAGATGCAAAAGTCACAGTGACCTTGACCTTTGACCACCAAACTTAAATCAGTACTTCCTTGATTCCAAGTGGACATATGTGCCAAATTTGAAGAAATTCCCTGAAGGGGTTTTTGAGATATCACATTCACAAAAGTCACTGTGACCTTGACCTTTGACCACCAAAATCTAATCAGTACATCATCCCTGATTCCAAGTGGACATTTGTGCCACATTTGAAGAAATTCCCTGAAGGTGTTCTTCAGATATCACATTCACAAGAATGCAAAACATGCAAAGTCACCATGACCTTGACCTTTGACAACCAAAATCTAATCAGTACATCCTTGATTCCAAGTGGACATTTGTGCTAAATTTGAAGAAATTCCTGATAGTGTTTTTGAGATATCACATTCACAAGTATGCAGCAGATGCAAAAGTCACCGTGACCTTGACCTTTGACCACCAAAATCTAATCAGTACATCCCTCATTCCAAGTGGACATTTGTGCCAAATTTGAAGAAATTCCTAATGGTGTTTTTGAGATATCACATTTACAAGTATGCAGCAGATGCAAAAGTCACCGTCACCTT
>NW_024611137.1:0-1692 GCF_008729295.1 Plectropomus leopardus
TTTTTTAGTCGTTTTGTATTTTTAAAGTAATAGAGCAGAGAAAATTTGATATAACAGCACTAAGTTTTCTCGGGTCAAACTATTAATGTGTACAGTGTAATAATTAACCCTTATGTAACCACAGTTTACCTGCTTTTAACGAAGACTTGGCTGAGCTCAATAAAACACTCGTACAAAGTTTGCTGGGCAGTAACCAGTAATGACATGTCAGTTGTGGAGTCAGAAGACTTTTACTCTTTCTTTGTAAATCTGAGGGACAGTGAAAGTACAAATACATAAAAGAAGACCCTCTGATTTTAAAACACACTCGTTAAAGTCAGTCCATACACGGGAAAAGGAAACGAAACCATCAGCACTGACATGTTTCTGACCAACAGTCAGTCAGATCATTTCCATAGAGCCACTTTGCATCAGCAGCAGCATGCTCCAGTGCTCTGGGACACTTTATAGTCCTGAGAGGTGGACACTGGAGGACTGACAGCTGTCCTTCGTGACAACAGAAGTCACAGAAACCCTCCTCATCAGAAACATGACTTTGACCTCCGTCCTCATCGGGACTCTCCTCTGCTGCTGCTTCACAGGTAAAGTCCAGAGAATCAAACTCCTCTCCTCCATCAGCATCCGTCCCTCTGAAATGAAGAGCACAAAACCATGACGCTGCTTTCTGTTTTTGTCCCTGTGTCCTCAGAGTCCAGAGGTCAGGTCACAGTGACTCAGCCTGGAGCAGTGAGATCTGCTCCAGGAGCCACGGTCTCCATCAGCTGTAGCTTTAATGATGAGGTGGACGGAGATTGTGGCAGTTATGCATCTGAGTATTGCCTCTCTTGGTACCAACAGAGAGACGGAGAAACTCCTAAACTGCTCATTTACCTTGTCAGCACGAGAGAGTCAGGGATTCCAGATCGTTTTTCAGGCAGCGGATCTGGGACTGACTTCACCCTGACCATCAGTGCAGTTCAGACTGAAGATGCAGCAGTTTACTACTGCCAGAGTGCACATTATATCAACAATCAGTGGGTGTTCACACCGTGAAAAAGCGTCGTACAAAAACCTCCCTCAGCTGCAGAGGAACTGATCTGACTCACCAGCTGCACTGAAACTAAATCTACGGAGGTTAGATTTCATACGGAAGTATGAAATCAATAATTCATAACTTTTCAACACTAAACATACTGTGATACTGTGAGAATAAATACTGTGAAGTTATAAAAAAAGGAGTTTTTTTGCTGCACATCAAAGCTAACCTCTGTTTTAGATGAGTTTTATTTATGATGTATGATAACATCGACACTAACACTACAAATTGTGTCTGTAACCTTTTTTATATGATGTGTGTTTTGAATTCTGCAAACTAGTATTTTTTATGATTCAAACCAATTATACAGAGCATGTAAATCAGTAACGTTTTAATGAGTCCTGCTGTCATCTCTGAAATTGTCTTTGTCAGCCAGAAATACTACGTAAATGTTTTTCAGGTAAATTATACACAACATTTATTTTATTCATCTCTGTGCAGACGATGTACTATTATTTATTTCAGATTTAGCTTTTTATTTCTCCAACTTTTGTTGTTTTATTCTAGTACTAATGCAGGTTCTTTAGAAACTATCAAACCATCACAGTCCTTCCTATACTTGGCTGAATATGATATGATTGCAGATATTCTTTGTAAATTCTTCGTGGAGAAATTAT
>NW_024611138.1:0-3996 GCF_008729295.1 Plectropomus leopardus
ATATAAATTTTGAATTTGCAAATTGTTTGCATATTTGCAGATTTAGATTTTTTAAATTGATTGTAAAATCTTCATTCTGTATTCTGAATCTAATTTGTAAAAGTCCAAAACCAATCCCCATTTTAATTTTTAAACTTCTTGATTAAATAAGGAAATCAGTGAATATTTGGGTAGATAGTCACTAATTTTATTTTCATTTAAATGAGCATTTCTGTGCCTTTCTGTGCTTTTTGTTTGTCAGTGATTTAAAGTGAGATTGATACAACTGATGTCAACGGAATCATTTGTACTTTAACAAATTTTGCATTTACAAAACTGAAATTATTATCATTTATAATATAAAGAAAAACCTTCCTTAGTCACCCCCAAACCCCACAAAGAACAAAGGATAAATATACATATCTGTTGATATATATAAAAAAATGCTTAGTCTCTATCTTTACATAACCAAAAAAATAAAGTGAGTGATTTACACATTTTACACATTTAAAAATGAACACTTGCATGTTTTATCCGATTCTAAATTTGGTGCCATGCACTCATCACAGTGAGTCATCAGTGGAAATGAGAACAAGCTTGTTTACAAAAAGAGCCCAGCAAGTTCTTATAACTAAACATGATGGTTAAAATACATAAAAATGGTCAAAATCAAAATATGCGACTACAATGCAACAGAGCATGTTTTCTGTGGCTATAAAAACGTGATGATTATCACTGTGAAAGGTAAATTTTATATATTTGAAATGTCATGCAAGCCACTAACATGAAATCTGGCTCACAGGTCTGAATTGTTGCCCATTTCCTGCATTGTCTTCCTGAGGAACTCAACCAGGAGGTGATGAGGGAAACCGAAATCCATCTGAATCAAGACGTAACCCTACAGCACAAAGAGGGATGTAAGAAGATGTGAGTAAGAAGTAAAACACAAATAGGAGCGCCTAATAATATGAAAAAAAAGTCAAGTGAACACTCACATCCCGAGGAAGCACCTCAGGGTTCAAGATGTCAAATAAGTGAACTCCCTGTTTGTTGAGCAGCCTGGTGAGCTCGACCTCCAGAACTGAAAAAGACGATTACAGAAAAACACAACTGGACTTAAATGAATCATAATGCAACATACATGCAAACATTACAGCAGTAATACTAAATGTATGGCCCGCAGGCCAAATCTTGCCCTCGATAGGGTGCCTGGTGCCCCTCAACCATTTTCTTAATCACAATAAAAATAAACTGATTTATACTGGGGAATGTTTTTGTACTTTTAGTATCCATAAGAGGATACTAAACCAGAGGGCACAAAACAGCATCAAAATAGAGCTTGTTTATCCAAAAAAGTGCCTCTGACAGAGGTCCAAGCTAAGCCTCTAATGTCCTGAAATCCTGTAAATGTCCTAAAATCCTAGAAATGTCCTAAATTCCTAGAAATGTCCTGAAATTCTAGAAACATCACAAAAACCTAGAAATGCCCTTAAGTCCTGGAAACATCCTAAAATCCTATGAATGACCTTTAATCCCAGAAATGGCCTAATATCCTAAAAACATCCTAAAACCATAAAAATGTCCTTAAATCCTAGAAATGTCCTGAAATCATAAAAATGTCCTTACATCCTAGAAATGTCCTAAAATTCTATAAATATCCCCAAATCTGAAAAACCACCTAAAATTTGGAAAAAGGTCTTAGAATCTGAGAAACAGCCTAAAATCCTATGTCCTGAAATCCTAAAAACATGTATGGGGCTGCTGTGACTGGCCCCTGGCCTCCAGTCATTTTGTAAAAGTGGCCCCCAAAGCAAAGCAAGATGAGTTACGCGGATTTATACACAGAGTCCAAAACTCATTGAGAGGTTTTAGAGCTGAGCCCTGGATTTCCACTGACCCCAAAACAGTTTCAGTCAGGTCTTATACCGTTTTTTGTCCCTTACCAGACAGGACTTTAGGAACGCCGATCTTCTCCACAGCTTCTCTTACAAACTCCGACTGTACATCATCTGACAGCTGCAGAGAGAAAAATGAGTGAACAAATCCAATCCAACTTTAAAACAACAGCAACATTTTAACAAGCAACATGGATGAAAATAATAAAAATGGGAGGGGAAAATCTTTTTGTGTTCTCTCATTAAACCTTTGTGTTTTCTAGCTACTATTAGAAAAACAAACATATATTAAAAAATGCATCATATTTTACTGTTGAGGCAACAGTCACGGTTCAATTTGTGCAGCTCTTGTGCCAAATGTTGTGTGTAACCATTCTGGAGTAATGCTTTTATTTTGAAGAAACTGGTGCAGGGGATTCCTTCAGATGTCTTTAGGAGCACTGATTTTGTTTTACACATCATCTGTTTCAAATATCCTGTCAGGATACTGAGACACTCTCAACAATCATGACAAAAAGTTACTTTTTACAAAACTGACCCCAACCCAGTGAGCTCAAATGAAAATCTTACCCTTTGATTTTGTATGAGCAGCTCAGCTTGTAACACAGAGACTCTGGTGAGGAAAAGAGGATCACCATCACACAACATGCACGGGACATGGCGTAAGACTTGGACTTGATGTAGTGGTGGATTTAAAAAACTGCTTCAGACCAGATAATTTATGTAGCCTTGTCTCAACCCAGGTTGTCAAATACTGTCGTTTTTGCAGAGCTTTCGGCGCCAAACCTTTTGTATCCACAATATGCCGTTGAGGGCGTGGCCAGACAGAACAGTTCCCGGCGTTATTAAATGCCACCGGACAGCTGGCTGGCACCTGCCGCAGCAGCGTAATACTTGTTTGGCTGGCGTGAACTCAGAACACGACTTGTCGTGTTGCTGGATGTCCAGATGGCATCTTCTGCAGCAGCATGATGCACAGACGGTCTGCGTCAGCTGAGAACACGACCAAACAAAACCTATTGCGTCTGCATGATACGCTGCTTAATGGCGTCAGGTTAGAACGCTGCTGGTAACGACATAATATTAGAGGCAAGAAGGTGGGTGGATCAAACTCCAGACTTTCTTCCAGTCTGAATGATGTTTTCTTCTACACCTAACCCTCCGTGCCCTTGTTGCCTAAACCTGCCCATCTATACCAGCATGTGCTTTTGTCGACATCCTGGAGTTGGTCGCCGTGTGCTTTTGTTGTCTAAACATAACCTCGTGTAGCGTAATCCCACCATGTGCTTGTGTTGACATCACGGAGGTGTTATCCAGGGACATCATCAGCAGACGCAGAAGGATACCTAGAGTGTAATATTTAGACACAGAAGTCCACTGCAAGGTGGCAACGTGACGACTTTGGATAAGAATAGTTGGTTAATGCAGAACCAACAGCTGTCTGACTGATTAATGCCAAGATGAGACAGTGCTGTCATGAAACCAAAAACTATATTTAGTCTCCTTTTGTTGTATGTAGCCTGTGATGTATTTATTTCAGATGGACTTGAAAATAATTGTGCAAATGTTGCAGCCTGAACTGTGCAGGCAGGTCGCTCAAAACTCAGTAAGGTCCTTTATAAATCAACAAGAAAAAGTACGTACTCTGACCGGTTACCCTGCAGGAAGAGTTTCTTGTCAGCGTAGGACGCTGTGACGTCAATGGACACATCCTAGATATCAAAAACAAACAGAGAAACACCGAAATAATCGCAACAGACTCTGCCCTCACAGGAACTCACATGACCTTTACACTGGGACATGGGCTGTATAAATTTTTTTTTTTTTTTTTTAAGTTCACCTCTTGAAACCTGAGCAAATTGATCTCAAATCAAATAACATGTAAGGCAATGAACTTCAAATGAAATTAACCAAAATTAGAATTACCACGAATTAGTAAAAGGAAAATTACCTGGAATTAATACAAAAATGAGAAGAAAATTGGTCGAAAAAAAAAAAGAAATGGCTTGAAAGAAGTTAAAAAATGTAAATGTCATTAACCTTAAATCTATAATTAAATAATTAATAATAATAATTTTCTAAATGTTTTTCAAGTTTCTCTGTCTTTTTTTCTGTAATTCAT
>NW_024611139.1:0-2409 GCF_008729295.1 Plectropomus leopardus
TATATAAAATTCTCATGTCTTTAGACTGTGGGGTGACACCCAAACAGACAACACGACAACATGTGACTCCCTAAGATTTCTTTAGTGTTTGTGTGGCTTGGTAGGTTTTACCTTGTACTGTATGTTGTGTATATTATTGCATTGCTGTGCTACTGGGGATTGTAGGTTTTTCTGTTGTTGTTTGTTTGTTTTTTTCCTGCTTCTTTTTAGCTTTAAGGGCAAATGTTTGATTAAAGTTAACATCCGTTTCTCTATTTCCTGTTCTGGCCCGAGGCTCTTTCAACAAAGTCTGATAAGTAATGCTATTTATATGGTAATTCACAAAAGAAACACATCACTCAATTTCAGTTAAATTAAAAATGACATTGCTCTGTGAATGTGGCAATTGGTGCATTTTGTTAAGGGTTAGGTTTCTATCCTCTGTCCTCCTGGCACTAATATATCACTGTCTAAACGTCCATAAATCATCATTTATAAGTAGAACTGAAACAATCAGTTGATTGGTCAATTGACCTACCAATATTTATTAATTAAAAATATCTTTATTTTAATAAATTAATTGTTTGTCATAAAAGCCAAACAGTCCATAGTTGCTTCTACACAACTGTATGGACTCTGCTTAGCTTTTTTTAATGTGAGGAGCTGTCTGTGGTGCTGAACCACAATATTTTCTTTTTCTTCTTTCTTCTCCTTTAGTACCTTTTTACCTAAATGCTTTAGCTCCAAGATGTCTGATGTTGACAATGACTCATGTCCTGCAACTCCCTCCCACCTCATAGTATTTACCTAATAACTGACCAAAGCAAACATTTACCATTTCATTATGAAGAGGTGACTCATTTTTGACTGCAGTATTTTTGTTCCTGCATTTGTGTTTTAAAAAGGTTTGAGGTCTGTTGTATTTTTGCTTCATTGATGTTTGATTACCCTATATTGAACAGTTTATTCTGACCTTACATTAATGATATTGTCAGTCAAGATGAACATATGTAGTGTGACATTATTTGGTGTTATTATTTCATTGTATTGAAAGAGGATCACAGTTTAAGATGTGTGTGCACAGTAGTGATGCTGATGTAGACAAAAAGACAGGTATATTAAGTTATTAAGTTAACTATGAAGGCAATCAGACTGCGGGAGACCTGTCAGGCTGTTTGGCAGACAACACCATTTATTTGCTATGTTATCTAAATGTTACAGGGTTGTGTATATGTGTGTGTATCTCTTAGACTAACACATGTGCACATGGTGTGTGTAACACCTTTAAAGGTCTAGGTGGCAATATCTAATACTTCAGAATAGCTAAAGGACTGTCCCTACACTTTCCACAGTTATGCTTATTCCTAGCTTGTCGTATTAATCATTACATTACATTACATTCTGAGAACATTTACATATTTAATTCAGCACTTTTAAGGACTGAACTGGCTTAGCAGCAGTTATACCAAGATCTGAAAATTCTCCATGATGAGTCACTTCACATGCACTGATTAATTGGGAATATAAAAGTGCATAATCTGCCCTCAACACTCAGTTTCCTGTTTTTCTTATTTCTTTGTGGGTCCAGCCTACTTAAGTTTTAGTCAGTGCTGTGACGTCAGTGTGAATCCAAAACACACATTTGTCTTTAATTCTGGACATTATCTCTTTTAGGATGTCCGTCAACTGGAGTGTCCCTACAGAGATAGTGTCAGAGGGGTGGCCTTACCCACTTATCTTTGCTGTTTGATGCTCATCTAAGGCAGTAGCTGTACAAGGTCAAACAAATGCCTTTAGCCTTCAGTCATTTGATTAACTATATCCATCGATCTTCACTGGTAATAAGTCAAGCACAGCATCATGTGATCAGAGCTGCTGGCTCTCTGATAGTTGGAGAGGAGGGTTGTGGGTTGAGCAAATTCACATTTACAATAGAGGAATGAATGGTGGGTGGAGGGTTAGAAACACGGTGAAACATCTTCATGTGAAATACAAACACCAAACACTCTACTGCTCCCAGGTTATATACATATATGTCATGGTAGCCTATATCATATGTGTTTTTGTCTTAACAATTAACCTAAGCTATATCTGCTGTATTTTATGTTCTGCAGGAAATTTGCTTTTGCATTTTGAAAAATCATATAACATTTCTTTCCACAAAATGTCCCTATGCCATGATCTACCTCTGTATATAAAAGGAAAAAGTGTGCTGATGTTTGTTATTGTTTAAGTTGTTGTTACTGTGTCTTTGTGCGGTCGGAGTAAATGTTTCCCTCTCAGTCTGTCCTCAGCCGTGTCACTGCAGTGAGTTGAGACCAACATTAGACACAGTTACAGGTCTATACACACACTCACTCTGGGTTCACTCTCCACAGGTTTATGGCATCAGGGTCTGTTGTGTTAATGTCATGTATCACGCTGTCAGTG
>NW_024611140.1:0-1852 GCF_008729295.1 Plectropomus leopardus
ATGCAGGCTGGACTGCCGTGGCCCCCTCCCCAACTCCTCCCACACACACCTGCATCCTCACCCGCCCTCCCCTCCCTGACGTTAATCACTAAAAGCATTCCTTTGAGCATCTGTAAAACTTTGAGGGGACCTTTTTTTTTTTTTTTCCTTTATTCCTAGTTTTTTTTTTTTTAAGGGGAGTGGGGGACAATAAGATGGAGGGATTTTTACACTCTGCATCCTTTCTTGTTTTGTTGTCCTTATAATTCCCATCAGTAGAGGGGACAGTTCAAGAAAGCAGTTTGTTTTGGCACGCGAGTCGAAGGGCACTCTGTATTTTATACAATGAATACTTAAAAGAAATCATTGCAGGCTATGTCAAATGGAAAAAACATGCACATGGCCTATTTTGGTCTTCTGTCAGATTCTATGAAAGGACTTGAATTTATCCCCGCACCTCCTGCTCCTAACTCCCCTCCTCCCACCCCACCCAGGTTGCCCCCTTTGTACACACAAACACACACACACACACACACACACACACACACACACATAGACACATGCACGCACAATTGTAACCCCATGTCACCCCCACCACTACCACCGACTTTTCTTTATTCACAAAAGTGGAGGTTCTGGACCAGGTATTTAAGCAATTTATTTTTCTTAGTTTAACCTGTGTTTTTACCCCCCCCCCCCCCCCCCTCCCCTCCCCCATAACTCTTTAGGTTGCATTTTTTTTTTCCTTTTTCTTTTTTTTCTTTTTTTTGTTTTTTGCTATTGTTAAATTAGAGGCTAACATCTTAAATGGCTATGGGACTGGCTTGGGCTCTGGGTGCGAGGAGAACCCACTCTTCTTGCACAAAACCTCTGTATATTGAATTACCTGAGAGGCTCGTTGAGCTTTGTGTGTTGATTAAACTGTGTAATAAAAACCCATGATTCCTGTGTTGACTCATTCTGCGGCCCTTTGGAGGACACACAGAGGCGGGAGAGGGTCAGGTGAAGCCGGGTCACATTCAGGGGCCAGTTTTACAGGAAATACCTGCTGTTATCACATGCTTTCACTGTGAGTTGATTTGTGGAATATTAAGGAAATCCTCATGAAAACGTTTTTGAATTTGCCCTGAATATTGATAAGAAATGTGTGTGTGAGAGATTTGGTTCCACGTTTTCTGTGTACTACTTTACGTGTGGAACTACACTTTGAATATATGGGTTTTAAAGACTTTACAGAATAATAAAATTAATTGCATTATTTTATATTATTCTTAGGAGCTGACCTTAAGACATTTTACTTAAAATTCCAGTGGTTATTAGCACTTATTTATTTATGTATCTATTTATTTAATCAGAAGCAACAGAAAAATCTTTAATAATTAATCCGTTTTAAAATGGTTCATATATCCAGGCTGCTAGTGCGTTTTGTTGCCCTCTGGTGGTGCGTCTTATAAAGTAATTTCAGGCGATTCTGTGTTCATATATCAACAGTGAGTTGTTGAAAATGGGCACTCGGTGTTAAAAGGGACATTTGACATATGAAATGATCAAATTAAATCCACAAAGTACTGCCGTGGCTCATCGCATTTACATGGTTCAAGACACATAACTTCTTGAAGGGGAAATGGGAGTCGCCAAAGATCGCAGCCATCAAGATGATTCTCCTCGAGTGGAAACCTTTTTTGCACCAACCTTCGTACTAAAGTGCGTAGTGCAATTTGAATAATATCTAACAAGATAGCAAAGTGCGTAGTGTAATTTGAATAATATCTAACGAGATAGCAAAGTAAATCACAGATGTCTGTCACATTCAACAGTTAATGAATGCACTTACGCGTTTAATGAGACCTAGAGGCACATGCAACGTTTTAAC
>NW_024611141.1:0-2925 GCF_008729295.1 Plectropomus leopardus
CCTGAGACACTCGAGACAACCCAAAAGGTGAAAACAAAAAATGTGGTTGTGGCTGAAAATTCTGCAGAGACACATCTGTGCACAGCAGTTAGTTTTACTGAGGTTTTCCACATGAGGCGAGTCAGAAACTAGTGCAATATTATGCAAATTACAGCAGGCCTGCTGCCTGTTGTTGCTCCTCATTGTGTGATTTGCTTCTGGAAAAACTCGTGAAATAGAAATAGTTAACAAATTATTTTCCCTTGTGTATTTTTACCTTTTTAAGGTGGACTGGAGCAAATTTATTGCAGTGAACGGAGCGACCGCACACCCTCACACTGAGCCTGATGGGACTACTTATAACATGGGGAATTCATACACCCCTAAAGGTAATTTAGGACTCCAAATCAATTAAAAGTCTGTTTATTGTATCTCTGTACAATATGCAAGTGCGTGTCTGATGACCTTAACCCTTTGAAACTTGAGTAAATTGTCTTGATTCCTTTGAAAAATATGAGAAAAAATTAACCAAAAATGACAAAAAATTAGTAAAAACTACAACAAAATTGCCTGAAAATTATCACAAAAGAAGAACGTAAACAAAACAAAACAAACAAAGGAAATGACCTGAAAATGTGCTTTTTTTCTTTTTTTTCCCTAGAAATATTCCCCTAGCTTTTAAAAAAATAATTTTCTAAATCTACTAATTTTTAAAAAACAATTTCCTCGTTGCCTTTTTTAGCCCTTGTGTGTTATTTTTTAAATAAATCAAACTAATTTGCAATACTTGTCAAATGCATCTGAACGCAGGACAAGAAAAGTGATTTTCATCCAAGTTTTAAAGGGTCAAGCAACAAACTAATCATATCTGTGCCGACAGGAGCGAATTACAACATCATCCGAGTGCCGCCGACCAAGAAAACAGCTGGAGAAACCCTGGAGGGAGCCACAGTGCTGTGCTCTATTCCCTCCGTGGACAAGAGTAAACCCTCCTACTACCACAGCTTTGGTGAGCAAAAGTCAAAGCACTCAAAAAAATACTCATTGCTTATGAACGTATTCAGTCTCCGTGTTTGTTCTAAGATGACTTCTTGTAGGGATGCAGTGATCTGACATGATTCGGATACTTATTAAGAAGTCTAGGTATTGGCCAGATGATCCTTCTTAACTTGACTTAAGTCAGTGTTTCCCAGTAATCCTTAAATGATCAATGGCTGTAACGAACAGCCGATCAAATGAGGGGTATGTCTGGACTCTTTGCTCAGCCTGCTGACCCTGCTGCGACCCGGCCGAGGAAAATGGATGGATATGAAAATGCCAAAAACAGAATGCCAAAAACAACTGCATCCTCCTCTCCGAAATTTGAAAATAAACCAACATAATCCTCTCAATCCGTTATAGCAATGTCTGAGAACTACGTGTTGTTCATCGAGCAGCCCATCAAGATGAACCTGTTGAAGATTGTGACAGGCAAGCTGACGGGGAAGAGCATCAGCGACGGCATTTACTGGGACCCCAAACTCAACACGATCTTCCACCTGATTCACAAGCAGACGGGAGAGGTAAGGCTCCGGCAGGGCCCTGCGTTTCTATGAAACGGACTATTCACTGTGCTTTTACTGTCTATCAAACAAATTCACCCCTCTGTTCAATCCCGTCTTTAAGGTGAGCTCCGTCAAGTACTTTGCCAAGCCGCTGACCACATTCCACCAGATCAACGCGTACGAGGAGGACGGCTTCTTGATCATAGACATGTGTGCTTCAGATGATGGCCAGGCGATCAATAACTACAACATCCAAAACCTGCGAAAGTCTGGGGAAGATCTTGATGAGGTAAGCGGGTTACATAAACGACAAAACCATAGATCGACGACACGCCCCCGCTTACCCCCGCTGTGCTAAAGCGAAGTAAAATATGACGTCATTTGAAGCCCGCCAAAACATCCGTTCAACCAATCGCGAGTAGCTCCATTGAATGCGAGCGCATGGATTGGCAGACACAGCTGTCAATCATGGTGGAAAATCCCCTTTTTGTAGAATTGAATAATTTATAATAATAATTTTTTCAGGTGATGTGAACTACCTTCAGTGACAGAAACCATATTTGGGAAGAATTTATTTCGGGTTATCTTTGAGTTTTTAGTTTAGCCGATGTCCCATTTACTAACATGGAGGGGCGGGCTTTATGAGCTATACTGCAGACAGACACCAGGGGGCGATCCAGATTGAAAAGTTACACTTTGTGGGAACTGTCATGATGTCCGTCTTTATTTACATGATGACATGATGTCCGGAGCGCCAAAAACACTGTCAAAGCGGCATTATTTTACGTGTTCGGAATGAGAATGGGCTGGTGCAAAAAACACACAATCTTGCCCTCAAAACTTAAAAAACCAAAGAGATGATTGTTGGTTTCAGAAAGGCCAGCCTTCACTTTTCTTTTCTTTTTTCAACTTCAATTTCAAACATATATCTTAACTCTGAAGAAGCAGAAAGGGATTTTTTGTTCTTTTTTGGTGCAGCTGAACAAAAGCTGTTTAAAAAGCTGTTTTTATCTTTCCGTCAGGTGTATAACACCTTGTGTAGAGCGTTTCCACGGCGTTTCGTTCTGCCTCTCAATGTGGACCAGGAGACACCCTACGACCAGAACCTGAACCGGCCCGACACCACAGCCACGGCTAAAAGAGTCGCCATTAACAAGGTAGGCGGCCAAAACGATGTACAAATACCAGCACGGAGGAGAACCTGAAACTCATTTTTGAGTCAAGCGTGTCTGAACCTGAAACTCAGGTGTTGCAGCAGCACAAAGCCAGAAACAACAATAGCTTTATTTATAAAGCGCCTTTAAAAACAGAGTTTACAAAGTGCTTTGACAAACAAGGCAAAGCAGAAGCGAGAGGAGTTTCTCGCAGAAGAAACATGACGAAAAGAGCCAGAAAGTAACAC
>NW_024611142.1:0-1472 GCF_008729295.1 Plectropomus leopardus
AGAGGGCAGATCTGGTTTTCCTACAGTTTTACATTACGATTTGCTCTCCCACCATAATGCTGGTCTGAATGAAGTCCTTTCCTGTATTATTTTTAATTATTTATTTTAAAATTAGTACCTCACCAATTAAAATGAATCTTACTTTAATTTATTTATTTATTTAAGCATTTTAGCATGTTAATAGTGGCTAATTAACACAGTTGAAACTGATTGGGATGTCATTACTTTTAAATGTATTTGGTCATAAATCACATTTTTGGAAAAAGAAAGTTATATTTAAACCAGTGGTGGTGCTACATGAAAAGTCAGGAGATCAACATTAATATAATCTATCCTCTGGATACTATGAATCATTCACCTGCAGATCGTCATGTAGCCCTACACTGTAGAGGCAGGTAAGCTGCTGCGCTGCATGTCATGTGCTTGAAGTAACATATAATGTTAGTTGTCTATCAATTGTCAAACTGTGCATGATAAAGAAGAATGGAGCTCAGGTCCTGTTCACATGACAATGATTTGGCTGTCCTTTTACACGACAGCGGTATTTTGTGTTTGTGGTTTCAGGCTAAACCTGAGCTGGGCACACATCCAAAAATCGTGAATTATCAGCGTTACTTTTTTTAAAAAATTACTTTTACCATAGACGTTAAATTGAAGAATTTTTTAAACATTTAACTCCACTTGATTTCGGATTTTTCGGACATCTTGGTAAGATGTTTTATGAAGCAGTTTGAAGCATGTTGGAAAATGCTACTGCATTTTAATATTAGATCATTTTCCACTGTGCTGATGAAACTTTCTCATTGGTGATGGTCAGTTTTTTCGAAATTGTAGTTTGCGGTCTAGTGAACTGAATTGCATACCACACAGAGATGTCTTTGTAAAACAGAAACACTGTTAATGCAATGTGATGCAATGTGACATAATTCAACAGAAGCCTCCAATGTGATCATTCAGCTGAATCAGCACTTTTGTAAAATAGTATCAACACAAATTAAACATCACAATATTGTGAATGTAAGGGTTTTTTTTGCAGGAATGCAAGGTAAGATCTCATTACTACTTTAGCCAGGCACAATTTATAACGGGACTTTAGATTAAAGTCTCTCTCTCGGGGTGTCGTGGCTGAGTGGATAAAGCAAGTGCCCCACGAATAAAAGCAGTGTCCTTGCTGCAGTGGTCTCGGGTTTGACTCCTGCTCGGGGCCCTTTGCTGAATGTCATCCCCACTCTCACTCCCCCTTTCATGCTATTAATCTGTCCTATCTAATAAAAGGCAAAAATACCGAAAAAAAATCTCTAAAGTCTCTCTCTCATACATGTGTATTGCAACTAGTTCTCACATAACCATTATTTTGTAAAGTATTGTATTCTAATCTAAAGCTTGTTTTCATGTATTTTGTGCCCAATAAGGGAAACAGCGAGAACTGCTGAAGCAATTTAACATTCACACAGTCACCTGACTCACTGGAT
>NW_024611143.1:0-2876 GCF_008729295.1 Plectropomus leopardus
TTTTTGTTTGACATGTATATGGATCATTCAGCTGCTTTCTTTTCATACAAACCGCATTACGTAAGTTCTTAAACATTCTTAATCTACTTAAGCATGGGTCGATTATGGCACCATTCACTGTGAAAGCTGATCGTAACCTATGATGCTGTGTGCTTGGTTTGTGGCACATCATCTATAGTTTAAAGGCAATGTATATTGCAGTTGTACTAACCTCCCAAAGTGCTAAAAATATTACAAGAATGGTCAAAACTCAAAAAATTGAAAAGATCCTATATATGGACATGCCCAAGGTAAATGCTTTCATTTACTGTAATCTGAAATAAATGTATTTATAAAGAGAGCAATGCACAGCACAGTAAAATAATATAAGCACATTTCAACCATCCACGACACGAATGAGTTTGTTACCTTCAGTACATGACTGTTTAGATGTAATACGTTCAAATGTGGAACTATGCCCTGAACTGTTCAACCACTCCTGGACATATCTGAAGCACATTCTCCTAATGGACCCGCTATAATGTGGTTTGAATAAATGTAATCAGGCAATCAAGCTTGGATACACAACGCTTAGTGTGGCCCAACAACTCTATGGGCACAGTACATGGTGGCATTTCTGCAAACCACAGATATATTACATTTGTAGGTTTCGTATTTTAAATTTGTACGTTATTTATACATACTCAATATGTTGAAACCTTCCATTTCAATTTGTTTTATTTTTTTTAAGATGAGGACAGCACAATTGTGAAATGTGGAGAGAGAGAGAGGGGGCAACATGCACGTCTCTGCAGAGACTGGAATCGAACCCGCGGCTGCTGCAGCGAGGACACAGCCTGTATACATGGAACACTCACACTTGAAATGTAAATGGAAAATGTAAATGTACACAAACGCAAATACAAATACATTAAGATTCGCTAATTGTTTTCCCATATAAAGTTTAAAATTTTAACAGGCTCAGCGGGATGTTCAGTGTGACAGCAGTATTGATGTAATATAGTGAACAAGGTAACGGTGCTATCGATGGATCTGCAATGTGCAGCAACATTTTTTGCACCAGATATCAAACAAAAGCCAGGAACTGTGTTGTGTTAAGTTGCTGTGAGCCATAAATTCAGCACTTCTCTAAAATAATGTTATCTGTGCCGCTGCAACTCTACCAAAGACCAGCATTGAAGTAAAGAGCTCTCACTCTGCAGCAAAGTCTGGGGACCAAAATATGGGGACCAGCAGCACACTGCACAGTAAAGTAACTAGCAAAAAAACCCCAAAACAACTGCTAGAATAGTCCCCTCAAACCTGGTTGGAAATGTGTCGTTAAAATACATCTAGTTTTGTTGAAACCAACAAGTCTGGAAACATCTTGACAGGTCGTTAAAATATACCTTGTTTTGGCACCACAAATGGATGAAAATATCCTGTCTTGTTAAGATATACTGGGATTTGTTTGCACAAACTTAGTTTGTTATGTCCTGACTTGTCATTAAAACATACCTGAGTTGCAATAAACATGCCTGGAAATGTCCCACACTGTCATGAGAAATACCTACTTTTGTTGCTGGTCTTGAACAGTAATCTGCTGCTGTCTGCTGCTCAGCAGTCATCACACCTAGGTGTCGCACCATCCACCATCCCCTCTTCCTCCTTATGAGTAACTCATCTCATTAATTAACATTTCTAAAGTGACAAAGTTTAGATTACATGTATATATGCTACATATGAAACGTTTAACTGTAACATATCTGTCCGGAGTATGCAGAAAGATAGAATGCCAACTTTTTATTCCAGCAATTACAACAGCTGTCAAACTTCAAACTCACTCCGTCACTCTGTCACGCCGACAAGCAGGCTACCTCCACTTCGCTGTACGAAGGTCAACCTTTAAGCCACAAGATACACTCAAATGTGGTCCAAAAAAGGCAAAAATAACAACACATTCGAGGCTGACAAGGCTCAGCCGAGGTGTGAGAGTGTGGTTCCAATCATTTGAAGGTGTTGGCCAATATCACACTGGACCGCGTAACGTTGGAAAGAGTGAGACAACAGTGGGTCAGCTCAATAGTGAGCGAGTGACACCCTACCCTACAAAGCTGCGTCAGGATTAGAGGGGAAACTGAGTGTCGCAGGAAGTTGAATCTACATCCTGATAAATGTGTGTGTGTGTCACCCAATTAGCCTGTGTGGGCTGTTACTATCACTGGGAGTTCAAGCTATGCTACCCTTCATCTCCAGTGACTCTGTGGCTTCACAGGTCTGCTGCTCTTACACTAGATTGCCCATAATTTACACACTCTACTTTACCTTTTCCAACACTGCTCGCTCTCACTGCTGGCTGCTGAGCTCAGAAACAACGTGATGACTGGTAGCAGCTGTTCCCTCTGAAGTGAGTGAGGGTTAAAAGCTGGAGACCGGCATTGCGAGCTGACCCTGTGGTCACATATCCTATTGAGCCATAAGGGTCAGGTCTCCCATAGGCCAAGACTAATAGAGCTACTGCCAGCTGCTGAAGCTAGCACTACCACAGTCACATTATGACCTGCGACTGTTAATAGCATTCTTACAGCAATTCAGCTGTAAGGCAGGTAAAACAACAAGTGCTGCTTAGTTACTGTTAGTGACTGTTTCACCGATGCAGCTTCACCTTGTTCTGTAGTGAGAAGTGACGGATCTAATTAGCTGCTAGCATTAGCCATTACCTCACCTTAGCTACTGTCTCCCAGCCCCTGTGGATCCCTCGCCACTCAGCCTGTGCTTAGTGTGGCAGGTCAGCAAAGTGCTGGACCAGCATTTGGCCTGAGAATAAAGGAGTGGATGGAGAGAGAAAGTGAGAGAGAGAGAGAGAGAGAGAGAGAGAGAGAGAGAGAGAGAGAGAG
>NW_024611144.1:0-2238 GCF_008729295.1 Plectropomus leopardus
TGTTTACTGACCTCTGATTATTAATACTCTCATATGATAAAATTATGTAATTTTACTGCTGGTACTGCTGCATAGATATCACTAATATTTACTTTATATTGTATTTTATATATTATACTTTACCTTTATTTACTGTTTCTTCATATTGCAAAACTATAACCGTTTGGGTACTTTTGTCTGCTCGGCAAGGTACTGACTGTTTTTTAATCCAGTTAAAGGGTTTTTATGGTGCATTTTCTTATCTGGATTAAAGGGATAATTATTGATGATTTTTATTTATTTATTTTTTTAAGTGAAGTTGTATGAGGTACCCATCCATAGTCTGTATAACATACAGTAGATGTCAGTTGGTAAACAGCAAGTTTGGAGAAGCAGGCCAGAGTCCGACACAGATGCTGAGCAATGTACTGCTGTGGTTAGGGGTCAGCAACGAAATGTATTTTAGCTACCTAAAATGAGTTTCACCTAAAAAAAAATCAATATCAGTTTAAGTGTACGCTATATTGAGAGTATTTTCATTTCTTTACCTCTTCATGAGGAAACAGAAACAGGAAAGTCAGAAATTCCCCATCTATGATTTCGTCAGTCACCAGACTCCATTAAGAAAAACAGTCATTTTAGCTCCCAGGACACAGGAGTTGCTGGGGTAACGCTGCCTCCATCATTTAGTTATTTTGTGTTATTGTGTGACTTTGGTGAATCCAAACTAACCCTTTTAAATGCCAAAGTCACACAATAACACAAACAAAATGACTATTCAAGACAGCAGTAGATCAGCAGCTTCTGTGTTCAGCGATTTTAAATCACTGTTTTTCTCAATGAAATCTGGCTTTGAAGACAGCCATAAAACGGCAGCATTTTCCTGTTTGAAATCACGGTCTGATGGAAAGGGCTAAACAGTAAAAATATTCTTGATATAGTAAAAATATTTTAAATATAGTGTACATTTAAAATTTTATTACCTTTTTTGGGTGGGACTTTTTTTTAGATGGCTAAAATTTGTTTTGTTGCTGGCTCCATCCACAGCAGTGCAATGCTCCGCTTCCAGCCTGCTTCTCCAAACTGGAGCCATGCTGACTGACATCTACTGTATGTAATATACTGTCTAAAGAGAAGTACTTGATACAACCACGCTTAAAAAAATATGAACTTCCCCTTTAAGAGTCTAATGATAAATAATGATATATCATGTACAGACTGCTCACTGTAAACATCTTTTAGACACAATTTCTGATTTCAGACAGGAGAAACAATAAAAATAACTTGAAGAAATGGATGAAAGTGAGCTTTAAGATGAGATGAATTTTTGCAGACAGATTTCAGAAACAGCTGCATTCTAAATACAACGACAAAAAGATGAATTTTTAAGTCAAGTGAAGAGCCACAGATGTGTATTTAAACCTCGAACGTGGCCTCATTGAGAAATTTCCTCTTTTTTTGTGATCACTGTTGTAAACTGCTGCTTCCTTCTGGAGCTGTTCCAAGTATATTCATACAAATACATCACATCCTGTTGTCTTTTTCAGCTAAAAAACATTCAACTCATTTCACAAGATAGAAAATAAAGGCATCACGGAGTGATGAGGAGCCTGGGAGGATGCATGGGAAGAAAAACACTCACTCATGCAGCAGCAGCAGGTGATGAAGAGGATGCAGAAGAAGAGCTTGTCACCCCAAGGAGCCATATCTGGTTACTGAGCTGGTGAGGTCGTCTCTTCGTGTCTCTCTGGAGGCTGATTGGCTGAGCCTGCTCTTCCTTTCAACACCTGCAGTGGCAAAGGAGGCGAGGTGACTGCCACTGCGAGGTCTGACAGCCTCTTTTATGCTGTGAGGTCTGACAGTGTCCAGCCAGTTTCACTTTTATTTTCGTTGCCCCTCCTCCATGGTCACTCCAGTTATCTAAGTACATCATAAGGTAAGAAGCTCCAACAAGCCAACAAGTTTAACTCCCTCCCAAAATAAAAAAAAACCCCGTATTTTAATTTTAAAACCCTTCCCACCTCCTCTCTTCTAAGGTAACAGGAACAACTGATCACATTTTGAGTCACCGCTCAGTCACAAGTTCACTTCTCTAATCTCTGCACAAACAAACACAGTAGCACTTAGCGGTTTAACCATTTAACACCTGAGCAAATTGGCTTGAAAACAAGGAAAGTAGGCAATGAGCAAGAAATGATCATAAAATCACTGATAGAAAAAATTACAAGAAAATTACATCAAATTCCACAAAGAAACAAA
>NW_024611145.1:0-1185 GCF_008729295.1 Plectropomus leopardus
GTTAGCAGCCATGTTGGCTCGCCTAATTCAGACTCAAAGGCGGCGTGCAGTCGGAAGAGTTCAGTGTGTCAGAACCCAGTAACCCTCCCATGACTCCCCAGCTAATCCAAATCATACGTCATCTGGACGGCAGCGCTGTTTACTGGCTCTCTGGATTTTCCTGGCCTGCTTTCTGTCTTTCGGTTCTCTTTCTCTCTGCGTGTGTCTGTGACTCTAAGTGCGCGTGTGACTCCTGTTTCTGTCTGCGTGTTCATTTTGTGTCTCTAAGACACTGACTGGATCGCCCTAACATCATTTCTCTAATCATATAATCGCTGATTTGTCCGGGCGAACTTGTCTTGTAATATGCTGGCACGCAAATATTTTTACACACGCGCCTTTCTGTGTGTGTCAGTGACCGGTCGAGAAAGTGAGTGATTGTTATGACTTGGGATTGTATGATCTAAATGTGTCTGGGATGGTGTGTGTGCAGCGTCTTAGCCTTTCCACTCGCAGGTCCTGTATTGTTTCAGCTGTTGTGAATTAGAAAGGCATGCCATGGCTCGGCCTCTCCCTCTCACTCTCTCTGTCCTCTTTCTCTTCTCTCAGTTCACTGAAATCCAATATATGCTCTCCTGAGATGACACAGATTAATAAGATTTGTCCAAACAGATTTCATAGAATCATTTTCTTTTAGAAGCAAAATGAATGTATCGTTTTCCCTCAAACACAATTACTTTTTAAGTCACATGCTTTGTTATGTTTGTGGTAGTCTTGAAATTAAATTTCAAAACTGATATTATTTCCATGCATCTCATGGAGCTGTGTAAGTGTGATAAAACACAAACTGACTCTAATCATAAATATTCTAAACGTGACATAAAACTGAGAGAGACTGAAGATAGGCTTGATACAAAAACACACACTCTATATTTCAACACATTTATTGGATATGAAATATAGTTGAAAAAAAATCCTAACTTAATCTAATCCTTTTTTTTATTTCACACAAGTGATATGATGATTGTACATCATACCCAGCAGAAGACAGCTGATAAATGACATACCATAAACAGCCTATTATGGAGCAAATAACATATAATTCATGTTTTCAGTTGACCTCAAAGTGTACAGAAGCCTGGAGGGGATCATGCGGCTAGTGTGTGTGTGTGTGTGTGTGTGTGTGTGTGTGTGTGTGTGTGTGTG
>NW_024611146.1:0-4735 GCF_008729295.1 Plectropomus leopardus
TGTGTGTGTGTGTGTGTGTGGTTCAGTGCATTAATGCAGAAATAAAGTGAAAGGAGCTGCCTGAGGCAAATCTGAGAGAGAACCAGGAGCTATAAAGCTGTCTGTCAGGGGAACACAGAGGAATTTTTGAATGAGCTATGGGTCATGAAGGGTACGATTTTTGACTATTTTAAAATGTTTTTTTGGTGGGTAATGGTGTTGGCGTTGATCGGCCACTAGAGGGATTTGGTGTCATTCAAAAACGTGTCCATCATCTAAGGATTTGTTTAGTTCTCATCCTCTCCCTGCTCTGTTGAGAGCACAGTAAACTACATGGTCAGTCTAAGTTAGTGTAGGAAGAATGTGGTGCTTTACATTATGACAAGGCTTCACTTTTTATGAAAGAAACTGTAAAAGTATCTTCTGCTGCTGATGTGTAGCTGTCTGTGTGTCCTTTCTGAAAATCATTTTGAGTGCTGAAAATACATAGGGGTGGGCAATATGGCCATAAAACAATATGATGATATTTCAAGGTATAAAAAATCTTCGTTCAAAGGTACAATATTCTGACCTCCTTCATGTCCCTTTGTTTGTTGTTGTGTGAAATATTTGACTCCAACCTCTAGTGCCATCTATTAGCTGTATGTCTGCCACGTTTCATGTGGACTCGACAGGTTCTGTCTGCATGCAGCAGGTGCCATTCAGCTGCATACTCACCTGATGCCATCCAGCATCGTTTAATGCGGACATGAAAGGTGTTTTTTGGCGTGGTGATTTTACACCAGAAGCACTGTCAAAGTGGGACTATTTTATGAGTTAGGGATGAAAACGGGCCAGATATTTAGAGAAAGTGAAAATCATCTGCAATAATTTACAGTAATAGAAGATTTATCGAAATGCCATGATGACATATAAATGTATACCTGTAGTATCAGATGATCTCATATTTCCTGAATTCTCTGATAAGCCTTTATAAAAAATAATTTGAAGTGAGATTTGACCAAGATTCATATTTCAGTTTGTTGAATGCAGCAGGGCTGCATGCAATCAGAAAAGCAGTATGAAGTTTGGAAACTCGATCTAAAAGTACTCTCAAAGTATTATTTTAGGCCTGTATAATTTCCAGTATGGACAAAGAACATGATGTTTTGGGTCTGGTGAGTTTGGCATACATTACCTTCATATATAATGTCTCTTTAACCCTTTGAAACACTGAGTAAATTGTCTTGATTTTTTCAATGACATGGGCACAAGACGGGCAGAAATTAGCAAGAAATTGGTAAAAAAAAAAAAAGTACAAGAACATTACCTGAAAAAAGTGCTTAAAAACTATAATAATTCTGTTAAACAATGTTAAATAAATAATTATAAAAATTAGAAATATAGTGTTCTGGACATTAGTGTTCAGTTTTCTCAATTTTCTAATTTTGTAAAACTTTTCTAATTTTCTACACTCATTTCTTGCAGTTTGAATGACATCCAATCAATTTGTTCATTACCTTTTTTGGAATGTTTTCGACAGAATTCAAACCATTTTTCTTAGGTTTCAAAAGTTTTGAAAGGCATCTGAACACAGAACAAAAAACTGATATCAATCCAGGGTTCAAGGAGTTAATATTATTCATGCAGTATGATATTTCTGTGCCATCAGTACCGTGCAATCACCTTGTGGCTTCATCCAACCTTAGCATAGCTTGAAAGATTGTGTAAATAACATTTTAAATCAGCCTGCATACATGCCTCCCCATACATGACACCCTTCTGCCTATTTGAAGACTGACTTCGGTTCTGCTGTCTTAAAACGGAAAAAAAAGAAAAAAGACAGAAACTGTCACACACATCAGGGGCGTTGGCTCGGGGTATCCGGAGGGAGGGCTGCCCCATGAATGGAGCAGAAGAGAATAGGGAGCAGTGTGTCCTCGCCAGAGCTAAGCTGCTTCAGTCCAGGTTAAGCGTGAGTAATCTGTGTTGGCTCACAGGCCCCCAATAGGCCCCGGGCCCCCACTCCCTGCCCTGTCCTCTGCTTAATCTGCCCCTCACTACCTGCCCCCCCTGCCCTGCCCGGCTCTCTCTGCCCTCACCTCCCACCACACCATTGTCTCTGTATTATGAGCCACAGAGGCTGCAGAGACGAGGCTCAGAGAACAGTTTCACTCTCATTTATAAATTAATAGATAATTCTCTTATTATCACATCAATCTCTGCAGACAGAGCGGTCAGACATGAAATGAAATTAATTGTAGACTTTCTCTTTATTGTTTACTTTAAACAATACAGAGCAATTTAAAAGATACATAAGACTGGCATTTTTTTAAATTTGTATTTTTTAATTATTTTTGGGGGGCTTTTCTGCCTTTAATAGATAGGAAAACTTGTAGTGTGAAAAGGGGAGGAGAAAGATGGGGGCGACATGCAGCAAAGGGTCGAGGCTGGAATCGAACCCGCGGCCGCTGCAGTGAGGATGCAACCTCTGTACATGGGGCGCCTGCTCTACTGAGCCACCGGACGCCCCATGACTGGCAATTTTTAAAAATTTTTATTGTGTCAAAAACCTTTATGTACAGACCCCAAAAACACTGACCACGACTGACGAGTGCACCTTCCTCTATTCAAAGAGCTCCTTTGAAACCATTAAACACACATCAGAGCCACACTGTGTTACTCCGTGACATGTTAATTATTACTGTGAACACACACACTTCAGTTTATTTCAGTGCAATTCCACATACACTGTTCTTCTAATATGCACCATAACACCAAATGTGGATTAATCCACTGCAGAAAATAGTTCCAAACATTTCGTCCTGTTTGACAGTGGCCAGATGTTTAAGGAATAGCATTTTTTTACAGCATAAAATACATAAGTTAAATACCCCACCTGTGAATTTTGAAACTTTTATGTGACTACAGAATGTCATCATGCCGTGTCAAACACGGCTTTACAGGCTTGTTGTGGTGGCGATGTTAAGTTGTGCAATGGTTTTCATTTATGAAGATTATATTGCTAAAAAAAAAACTTATCATGAATGCTTATTTGCTGCAGAGGTTTTTTTTTATAGTAATCCAAGATCCAGTGGAAAAATCCTGTAGGCTTTTTGATGAGGGAACCAGTGCGAAGCTAACTTCAGTGTCAGCCTTCAGAAAAACATCATCCCTGGAGCACTCTGTTGTGTTTTGTACAAGCAATTATTACCATAAGATCAATAATTCTGCATATAATTCCTTTATCTAAATGCTTCATGTAATACAAGCTGTCGATTTAGAATACAGGTTCCACTTTTATTCCGACTCAGTTCCTGCTGTGAGCTTACTTACTCAGTGTCTCTTTCAAACTCAGTGCAGACTAACTTGGATTGATGTTTTAGTGCTGCATTAGAGGAAGCATATTGTGATTTGTTGGTGGCTCGACATTGCATCTCCAGGTTAAGGAGTTGAAATTGTGGCGCTCACCCAGGTTGTGTGTCGTCATCAATGCCAATCAGAGCTGGAGGCGATAAATACCTGTGACTACTGCAGAGTCATTTGACCTGGGCGTGAATGCCACACTTTCCCTTTTAAAAAGCCAGATGTTAGCAGGTTTTAGCATTTTTTTGTGCAGTGGAAATGAGGCTTTTGACTGTGTCTCCTGACACACGGAAGCACAGAAAAACAGGTTAAAATACTTCTGCCTCAGTCTTTTAACTGTGTGAGGTAAATCTGAGGTACATGTGTTTATTTTCCCAAACTGTGTCGCTGCTTCTCCTGTTTAAGTCTCTCCACACGTCTCTCTCTCGCTCTCTCTCTCTCTCTTGTCATCATTTGTTTGATCAATCAAACCCTCTACAATTAGAGCCAGAATCAGAGCTGCGGCTCTATTGTGCCGACTCCAGCAGGCTGAGCAAATGTGCAGGAGTGGTCGACACAAAGACTCTGTTTACACTCGCTTTATTTGGTAACTCTCTGCTCAGTGGCTCAGCATAATCACTTGTTGTGGAAATCACTTAACACTCCACTTCCATGTAGTGTGTGAGTTTGTGTGTGTGTGCGGTGTTTGTGTGTGTGTGTGTGTGTGTGTGTGTGTGTGTGTGTGAGACTACATAGACTGAAGTCAGAGCTAACTGCTGCTTCACTGACTGCACACTGTGCTTTTTACGTCTGCATTGTTTCTGTGAAGAGGCTCCTCACTGCCCCTCAGCTACCAGGGCCGCCCTCGAGAAACTGAAGATGTGAAATCCCCTGATATATTGTTTGTTTGGAAACCCAAACAGTACAAAATAGTACAATATAATGTAGGGCAGGCAATAAATCAAATATACTCGATGTATCGTGAGCAGCAGGTGAAATTCTCATTAATTTTGGAAAGTCTTCTTGTAAAGAGAACTAAATGTTATCACTGTAAATCATCACTTTGGGTCTTCATGATAAAACTCTACTGAACATCTTTTTATTTTTTCACCTTTTCAATAAGATATAGTTGAGCCATTACCACTGACAGGATAATGATAATGATAATCATGTGTGTTTGTGTGTGTGTGCACGTGTGTGTGTGTAGCTTGGTGACGCCACTGGAGCTGTTATGACATGCCTGTTGCTATAGAAACCCCAGGGTTGGGGTGTCTGACAAGACACCTACTCCCCAAGGGGAGTACATAAACATACAGGCATGCACGTGCGCACACATATATACACACAGTTATTTTCCATTGTGTGTGTGTGTGTGTGTGTGTGTGTGTGTGTGTGTGTGTGTGTGTGTGTGTGTGTGTGTGTGTGTGTGTGT
>NW_024611147.1:0-2377 GCF_008729295.1 Plectropomus leopardus
GACATAATGTAGGGAAAACCTAAAGAGAACTGAGAGTTAGAATCTCTGAACACAAGTATAGTATCAGAAATGGAGATGAATAATCTCCTGTGGCTAGACATTTTAATTCTGCTGGCCATAGAGTTTGTACATTGAGGTTCATGGGCATGAGATTATTAGGCCATTATTAAGAGGAGGGGATAGAGAAAAGAAACTTCTCCAGAGAGAAGCTTACTGGATACATTACCTACAAACTGAGTATCCAGGGGGCTTGAATGAGGAACTAAAGTTGTCCTGTTTTCTATGAGTTTTTATGTGAGACAACTATGTGAGACAACTACTTTATGTAACTTATCAGACAAGGTGTAGATTTATTAGAGAGGCTTAAAGTTTTGCATAGTAAATATAGGACACAGGTATTTTCTTGAGCTTATGCTCATAACAATTAAGGGGTCACTGACATAGTTTATCATGATCTATTTTCTATTTTTTAATGTTTAATGGTTCTACAGGATTGTGACGGATAGAGTAAATAGTGAGACATTTTTTGAAATATGTTTTTCCTGTAATTATATCCTACATTATATGTATTTGTATTGATTTAGAATATAGTTTGAATTGCTGCAACCTTGGTCATATTATGAATTTGTTCACTACTTTTGTATTGTTTATTGCAATTCACATGTTGATTTACACCAGCTAGTGACTGATTGGCATTGGGTCTCTGTTTAATAAGGGTCACACCCACAGTGCACAATAACACTGAAGAAAGCTCAGTGCTAAAACACTTAAGTTTTTTAGCTGCTGTGTGTGAATAAACAATTTAATGCTTATCGGTGAGTGCTGTGATCTTTGAGTCGGCACCCAAAACACTCCAAAAGATTTCTGAGTGAGCGCCCTATGTCTTTTGTTTCTATAGCAGGTTGTCCATGACCTGAAGTGTGAACAATGACCAGAGAGCATGTCATATTTTACAAGTTGGAAAGAGAAGATGGAGATGGAGATGGCAACTATCAGAAAAAAAGAGCGCCCATTAGTTTGTCCATGCTTATTTTTTGGGTAAAAACAAACCAAAAGTTTGCAGGTAGTCAATGTAAACTGATTTTCTGCTATTGTTTACCTCTGTTGGCAAAGTGTAACGCCCTCCATTGATGAGCCTTCCTTGATTACAATGGCTCCTCACAAAAGTGGTGGGAACATAAGCTCCTTTGCACCAAGGCACCAAGGGTCTGTAAATCTTGGACAGAATCATTAGAAGAACCATAGCCATTTTGGTGGAAAAGAGGCAATAGAGAGCTCAACACCAAAGGGGGCATCTAATCATTTTTTAGGAGTCACAAGTCCAAAGCCTTGGCACTCAAGTCCCAAGTTAAGTCCCAAGTTAGGTCCCAAGTTAAGACTGACAAGTCTTCCGCTAATGTAATGCCATTTTCACACAGAATAATATTACATTTAATTTACAAAAATCATAAATGCTTTGCAAAATATATTTTCATTATTTAAAACAAGTTGTTGGAATTCCACGTTTGTCATTTTCAACTAGCACATTTTGCATTCTGCAAGTTGTTTTTTGTTGACCGCTGCATACTTTGCATTGTGAGCAACATTTCTGGTATCTTCTTTTTTTTTTCAAAATGGTGCTCAGCAACATAGCATTAGTCCTCCATGGTTCTTGTCCTGCAGTGGGATGCTGTTAGATTAGTTCCAACAAAAGGGATCATCAGGGAGATTAAGTGCGACTTGCTGGGAATGTATGGCGTTGATGTTAGTTGGTACAGAAAATGAAGGCAAATGTATTTTCAGGTCAAAAGGTCAAGGTCAAGTCAAAAAGTAAAAGTCAAGTATTTTTAAGTCTAAGTGAAGTCACAAGTCATTGGTGATCAAGTCTAAATTGAGTTACAAGTCTTTGCTAAAATGCACATTTATTGCTAGAAATGTTATCAAAACGCAGTTTAATGATGAAACTATATTAAAATATTGCCCTTTCCATTAACAATAAAATTAATGTCGGCCTTTTTTTCCACAGAAAGGCACTTGGCAGTCACATGGTGTGAATGCAGGCCAATAGGAAAGAAAAGGCAAACAAACAAAAAATAAACATAGATATGTCACAATTTCAGAGCCTTTATAGTGAAAGCTCTGGACAGCATGGCGATTACACATTTTTGTGTGAGACTGAGTTCAAGAACTACAACCTGAGTAAGACATTCTTGCTGACCACTGGAGCTGACTGTAACCTGTGGTTGCATGGTGTTACTGGGTTAAATAAAGTGTTAAAAACACAGAGAGGTAATTGCATCCTGGGTGGTAGAGAGCAAGAGACAAGATGGAAGCAGAAAAAACTGTAACCTGTGATTTCACAGCCCAGCTAGCTGTGTGTGTGTGTGTGTGTGTGTGT
>NW_024611148.1:0-1819 GCF_008729295.1 Plectropomus leopardus
ATATTTCTTTTGTTGACAAAGTGAACATGTACAATACAACAACCTATGAATTATTACCACATACACTGAAAAGTACTTTTATTCTATGTCTCCATCTGCTGGTGGGCCATCAGGATAACAGTTTGCATAATTTAATGTTAATCCTACCATAGAAGAGACTTTGATCATTTAAATTTGGTGGGGGGCAGATATTTGATATATATTTAAACTTCTATTATTGTGCATCCCTAATTTTCATGATTGTTGTTTCTCTTTAAAGATGCTTGTTTTAAGAGAATAGTAGAATTATTTTCTGAATATTCATGTTTCTGTTTTTTTATTTTTTATTCACAGATGATTGGCAGTTTGAGAGGGGATCTAATTCGTACTTTCTGGGTGACCCCATTCTTTTGGAAGTTTCTGCCATCATCAGTAACCACATGTCACTGCGAGTCTATGTTGACCATTGTGTTGCCACTGCAACTCAAGATGCAGAGGCTACATTAAGATATGACTTTATTGAAAATTTTGGGTGAGCTCCACAACCAAATCTTAAAACTCACTGCCAAGATTGTCATATTCAAAATGATGCTTCTACTTGTGATTTCTTTGGCACCTGTGGTTGGTAATTTTATTTAAAAAAGTAACTTCTCAACCTATTTACTTGAGCTATCACTATAGCTATAAATAAATACATGAGACAGATAATCTGTGAAAAAAATCATATGCCTCTGCCTCTGCTTTCAAAGGCATCTGCAAGAATCCACTGTGTGTAAACGAAAGCAACCAGTCACAGCCGAAGAATCTCTAACATGGCTGTTGATCACATCATCATTCCTTGAGCTGCGGTCAAATGGGTTGCAAACATCACTGATTGAATATAAATCAAGATACTGTTACTGAATTTCCTATTTCTTGCCTCAGATATTTTCCTGAAAGATGTTTTCAGGAGAAGTTTTGGGCCCAAACCATGTATTGGAGCAAATTTTCTAATTTTACAGCTAAACGGTACACTAAAATATGTTTCTGAAAACATTTGCAGTGAGAAATGTGCAATACAGTAACAGAGTGTTGACTTTTGATCAGCGCTGCTTAATTTGAAAATTTGACCGCAGTTTACTTGCAGAGATTGACAGTTGCATAAGAGATTTAGTGGCTCTTATTGGTTGTTTTCCTTCATCCACAGTAAATTCTGGTAAATGAAGCACTAACAGTCGGAGGAGGAGCATGATTTTTTTGAGAATATCTGTTGCATGTACTAAAAGTTTCAGCAAATATCACCTTTTTTTCATAAGTTACCTGTTGAAGATTTAACTTAGTTTTTCAAACATTTTTCTTCTTTTGCGGCCCTAACAGATGTCTTACTGATGCATACCTGACAAACTCCAACTCCCGTTTCCTACCAAGAACTGAAGAACATAAGCTGAGGTTTCAGCTTGAGGCCTTCAGGTTCTACCAGGAACCCAGCAATCAGGTTAGTTAATTATCCTGTCTTTGGCATGCACTTTGGACAACCTTTTAATACAGACACAGTGCAAGACTTACATGTGTTAATTATTCTGATCAATATACATGAGACCTGATCGTATTTCACACTAAACTCCCTTTCTCCCACAGGTCTACATAACCTGCTACGTGAAGGCTGTTCCAGTCGTTTTAGCTGTCAACTCTCAATACAGGGCCTGCTCTTTAATTGAGAGCAGGTATTATGCCAATGATTAATCTAATGTCAGTGTAGTCAGTTATCAGAAAAGGGTGTATAAAACATGAAATGAGGTGCAATGAATCATCTCACTAATTTCATTCCCTTATTTTGAAAATTGCCTCCTTCTCCAGATGG
>NW_024611149.1:0-2331 GCF_008729295.1 Plectropomus leopardus
TGTGTGTGTGTTTAAAGGTCTACCAGTTTTTATTTTTTACATCACTCAGTCAGACCGTCTTTGTTTCTTTGTTTTAAGAGTACATTTGTACATCACCGTCTCTCTCTGTCTCATATATAAGAGAATCAGACCATGTGTTTGTACTACTTGTAGCCACTGATTTAAAGTGTTATAAACAATATTTAGAAACAAATATAATAGTTTGAAATTTATTGGGCTTATCAATTAAAAGACTGACCCGAACCTTAAATAGTCATTGGAGCACAAAGACATGTAAATTAACTGCGAAAAGACACTAAATTACTACAAAAATGGGCAAAACAACCACAAGGAGACACAAAATGACAACCAAAAGACACAAAATTACCAAAAAAGACACATTACCTCAAAGAGAAACCAAACAATCACAAGGAGACAAAAAAAATACCACAAGGATACACAAAACAACTATAAAGAGACACAAAACGACCAAAAAAAGACTCATTACCTCAAAGAGACACAAATTTACTACAAAAAGACACAAAAACCCACAAGGAGACACAACACGACACAAAAAATTACCTCAATAACGTCAACAAAAAGACACAGGAGACACAAAAGGACAAAATAACATCAAAGAACAATAGAAACAGATGCATGTCATATTACAACCACAACAACGTCTGTGTGTCCTGCCTCTGTGTTGGAGAGATGGTGGGGGACTTTGCATATCTGTGCTCAGGGGCCCATTATCTTAAAATCTGTCCAAAAAAGTATCAAAACAATAATTTGCATCTTACTGGGTATTGTGTGTTGGGCTATTTCTCGGCCAGGGGCAGTGACTTCCTGCAGTCTCCGCTGGTTGGTTGCCTGGCAACCTCACAGCAATACCAAGATGCCAGGAGAATTTTTTTTTTTTTACCAAGAAAAGTGATTTATGAATATTACATCGAATGATAATGACATGTCTACAGTCAGATAAATTAAATTTGAACTTTATTGTTTCATTCAACATTTCATTTAACCTAAATCAACAATCCCGTATGTACAACGCAAAGTCAAATATATGAAACGCAAATACAATTTAACATGAATCTCTCTCCTTCAACCTCAACTGCCTGCTGCCCTCTGTCCCTTCACTCCCAAAGACAAACCCGCAGGAGAGACAAACCATATGGACCCCAATAGGGTGCCAGGTGGCCCCCCAACCATTCTCTAATTCACAGTAAAATAAAGTGATTCACACTGGGAATTGTTTTTGTACTTTTAGTATACATAAGGTGCCAGAGTGCATAAAACTGCTTAAAAATAGAGCTTGTTTATCAAAAAAAGTGCCAGTGGAGGATCCCCTATACCACCGACAGGTCCTAGCTAAGACCCTAATGTCCTAAAATCCGAGAAACATCTAAAAATCCTTTAAATGTCCTGAAAATCTAGCAATGTTCTAAAATCGTAAAAAATGTCCTAAAACCGTAAGAAGGTTCTAAAATCAAGAAACGTCTTATAATCCGAGAAATGTCGTAAAATCTGAGAAATGTCCTAAAATCCTAGAAACGTCATAAAACTCTAAAAAATATCCTCAAATCAGAGAAACATGCTAAAATCCTAGAAATGTCCTGAAATTCCCAAAATATCCTTAAATCCTAGAAACGTCCTAAAATGCTAGAAACGTCCTAGAATCCTAGAAAAGTCCTGAAATCTGAAGAATGCCCTAAAATCCTAGAGACATCCTAGAATCCTAGAAATGTCCAAAAATCTGAGAAAACGTCCTAAAATCTGAGAAATGTCCTAGAATCCTAGAAATGTCTTTAAATCCTAAAAATGTCCTTAAATCCTATAAATTTCCCCAAATCCTAAAACATCATAAAATTCTAAAAGCGTATTTGGAGCTGCTGCCTTGTCATTGTGCAAAAATGTCCCCGAAGAAAAACATGTTGACATGAAACAATGTCCCTGCTGTATAACGTCTACTCGCCATAGTACCTCCATTATCATAATGTCCCTGGGCTCAGCACCCCGTCCCAAAGGCCAACGGGGTCTCCATTTCTCTGCTCTAATAATGGAAAGTGCCTCAGAGCCCCGGCAGACCTCCAGGTTTATCCTGCTTAGTGTTGGCCCATTAGGAATATTGTGAGGAAGAGTGATACATACGTGTTATTAGCGTGTGCAGAAAAGCTGGGACAGATGTAATGTGGGAATAATTCATTGGCGGTTAATGGGATTTCAGTAGGAGCCCGTGTTGTTGACAGTTTACCGTGGCCGCCTACCTCAGTGTGAATTATTAAACGGCTGTGAATTCCTATTAGTGGTTTGTGTGACGATGGAGCCGGCCAGACAAAGAGATGGATACAC
>NW_024611150.1:0-5839 GCF_008729295.1 Plectropomus leopardus
ATTGCCAAAAATATTAAAGAAAAAAAATCAACCCAAATTTGACAGAAAAAAATCACCAAAATTTAAAAAACAAAAATGCCCTCTAAATCTATCTCTAGTCGATTAAGTTTCAGTTGCAAACTTTTCTGTTTCTACTACATCTACTAATTCTTTCTGCCGTCACAATTTATCATTAAAGTAAAAAACAGGGTTTTTCAGGGTTAATAAGGCGCCAAAGCGCATAAAAAACCTCTAAATAGAGCTTGCTCCTCATAAAGGAGGACCCCCCCACAGAGGTGCAGGCCGAGCCCCGGCACCCTCAGATCCGAGAGACGCCTCTGGAAAGACGAGACTCGTGTACCTGCAGTTCGGACACCACAGTCCAGCAGACTGAAGTACCGCAGTCATTCTTCAGTGTCCGCTGGAAGTCGATTTACTAAATCAGATCCGAGAGATGAAGCGGCTGCGAGCAGCACGGCGACAGACAAACCTTTCTGCCGTCAGTTAACAGCAGCGCCGCGCTCACTCCGCGTACCTCTGCTTTCCGCCGGTCTTGACCCCGGCTCGCCTCGGGAGGCGGCGAGCCGAACTCGTTGAAGCAGCAGCATCTGTCTGCATCTGGCCGTCTGAGGCCGGGAACGCCGTCTGCCTCAGGGGGCGGGGTCACACAGCTAACAAACGTCTGAGAGAAAACGAAAGTGTAATGAGTGAGGAGGTGAGGAGGGCCGCGCTGAGGATTATGGGTAGATCTTTGAGCACAGAGGACTGTTGTGTCATCAGGATGTTTCAGTGTGTGTTTTTGTCTGTGACGTCCAGGTTGTCCGGGTCCAGAAAGAAATGTCTGGGGGCCCAAATCTGGCACCCCAGACATTTTCGAATTCACAATAAAAATAAAGTGATTCACACGGAGAATAGTTTTTATGCTTTTAGTCTCCGTAAGGTGTCCGAGTGCATAAACCAGCGTCAAAATAGAGCTTGATGATTAAAAAAACTCAAAAAACAGTGAAGGATCCCCTGGATCCACACAGAGCTGAGACCCTCATGTCCTAAAATCACAGAAATGTCCTAGAATCCTAAAAATGACCTGCAATCCGAGAAATGTCCCAAAGTCCTAAAAATGTCCATAAATCCTAGAAATGTCACCAAATCCTAGCAAGACCCTCAAATCCTAGAAATGTCCTGAAATCCTAGAAATGTCCTAAAATCCTAGAAATGTCCTTAAATCCTAAAAATGTCCTTAAATCCTAAAAATGTCCTAAAATCCTAGAAATGTCCTTAAAATCTAAAAATGTCCTTAAATCCTAGAAATGTCCTAAAATCCTAGAAATGTCCTTAAATCCTAAAAATGTCCTTAAATCCTAGAAATGTCCTAAAAATCCTTAGACTTTCCAAATGTTATCAAAATGGATCAAATCCCGGTTTGGGTGGGTGAAATCGTGCCTGCAGGTGAGCTCAGCACATCTCTGTACCTCCAGCAGCTCTCTCCATATCTTTTTTTAAAATTTTCTTTCTAAATTTTAACTGTCCCTGTGAGTGCCGAGTGTCTTTTATTTCAGAAACATTCACTCCAGGAACTTTTGTTGGACGCGTTTTAGGATTTTTTTGCCACAGCTTCCATTATTCTCATTTCCTGTGTTCAGTCCCTCAGAGTCTCCTTTGCTTGTGCATTTTTTTGTTTTGTCTTTTGCAGATTTTAAGGTACAGATCTGTGAGTTTACTTCAAACTAAATACTGCAGTTAAGCTGAGTGCTGGTGATTCAGTGGTTTCCTCGCAACAATGAAAAAAAAAACAGCAATCTGCACAAAGCGCTGTCTGATCGGACCGTGATCAGTGAACTCTTTAGGGAAGGGCTCGAGCGTAACACATGCTCATTCAATGCGAAAGTCCCGAAACTCAAGCTTTCCGTTTGTTTTTGCCAAATGAGTTTGCCCAAAGTTTCGGTTCATGTTTCGGGCAGTTAAAGCTGCCTCTGTGGACTTTTGGCTCCTTCAGAAATAATATGCAAAAACAGGCAGATTAATGTATGAAATGGGGTTTATTTTATCGTAAATGTGCATCGCAGTGAGGATAGTCCATATGGGCGTCTGATGTTGTTCCAGTAACGAACTGAGCGTACTGTGTCCTTCCGTTCTTGCAAATTTGGGCTCATAACTTAAACTTCAAACTCGAGTTTTGATTCTCTGTGTTGTTTCACCTCAAAACCAACTCTTCTGTAGATTCCCTTTCCATCTTTTTTTTCTTCCTGTGGCTGGCAGTCCGGACGATGTTCTGCAGATAATCTGTTTCACTTCAGATCTGAAATGAAACACTGAAGTGGACGATAGAAAAAACCCGGCGCTCTAATTCAAACGAGCCAAACCTGCTGAGTGGAAACTCACCGATTTGAATGGATTTCAGTCGTCTTTCAGTGAGCGGAGCCAATCACGGCCGGGCTCTCCTGTAATGCCTTTAATTAGTCTGAAAGCAGCGAGTGCTGAGAATGCAGTAACATTAAAGGGGCCTAATATGCTTTTCTCTCATATATATAACGTAACAATGTCAGATGTTCAGATTAAACGTGGTCAAAGTTTCAAATAATCACCTTTAGACCGCTCTGAATAATCAGGTTCCAGCTTTTTTTTTCCCGTTTCGAGACAAGCTGACGTCAGCTCATAACGGATATCTTTATATGGTCATTCGCTTTATGCAAGCTACTGCAAGACTTTGCATTAAATACGCTGTTACACATAGCTACATGTAGCTACGTGTAGTCAGGGAAACATCTTTGTTGCTGGTTTTGTTAATTTCTTTCCCGATTTTGGATCATATTCCTTCTTGGTTGTGTTTAGAAACTCTTATTGGTGATTTTTAATGGGGAAAAGTGAAGCTATATGCAGTTAGTCAATCCACAGCTACTGGGAAACTACATCATGTATAGCTATGTGCAATGTTACATACACTGCTACGTGTAGCTACGTGCTAATGTCAGGGAAACGTCTTTGTTGCTGGTTTTGTTCATTTTTTCCCCGATTTTGGATCATATCCCTGCTTGAACATGTCTGGTTGTGTTTAGAAACTTTTATTGGTGATTTTTAACAGAAGAAAGTGAAGTCATCCTCATTACAGTCATCCCTCAGCTGCAAGTACAGTACTACATTTAGCTACATGCTAACATAAGGGATAAATGTAAACTTGGTTTGCAGTGTTTTTAATTTCTTCCTGATTTTGGAAAGTGTGTGGTTATGTTAAGAAGTATTTATTTCTTATTCTTTTCTATACTCTTTGACAGTTACTTCATAGCTGCAAGTACACTGCTACATGTAGCTACATGCTAACATTTGAGAAACAAGTAATCTTGGTTGCGGATGTTGTTAATCTTTCACAGATTTCAGGTCATATAATTGCTGGAGCATGTTTTGGAGCTTATTGATGATTTTTAATGCGAGAATGTGTCTCTATACTCCCTTACACTTATTCTGTGGCTGCAAGTACACTGCTACATGTAGCCACATGCTAATGTCTGGGAAACATGAAATCTTGGGTGCTGGTGTTTGATTTTTTTCCCGGTTTTGGATCATATCCCAGCTTGAAAATGTCTGGTTGTGTTTAGAAACTTTTATTGGTGATTTTTAACAGGAGAAAGTGAAGATATTCTTGGTCCCAGTCATTCCCAACCTGTGAGTACAGTGCTACATGTAGCTACATGCTAACATCAAGGATACATGTAAACTTTGTTTGCAATTTTGTTAATTTTTTCCCGATTTTGAAAACACACACATTATTTGTAGATGTAGATTATTTCGCTCAGATTTCACATAATATTCCTGCTGGAAAATGCCTGGACTTGCGTTCAGAAGCTTTTAGTATTTGTTTCGTTTTGAAGGTGCAGCTGTTTTCTGTTACATCATCCAATCTCTTTTTTAAAAAACACATTTTGAGGTGATTTTCTTCATCTTTTCCTAATTTCTGTCACTTTGCAGGGCAGGGTTGATGCCCATGCCCTTTTCCCAAACTTTATTTTTTAAAGAAACCAATTAGTTTTGATGCCCGTAAAAGGCGTCTGAACGCAGCACAAGAAAACTAATGACGGTCCAAGTGTTAAAGGGTTAAAGACAGCCAGTTGTAAATATGAGACCAAATATGAGAGGAAACAGATGAGACCTCTGAAATCAGTGCGTGCGGTCCGTCATGTGACCCATCACGGCCGCGGCCCCGTCAGTATTCTGCTGACATGTCTGCAACATGCCAACCACACGGCGAGCACGCAGCAGCGATACGGAATGACAGCCGGCCCGACGGGCTGCCTCGTTAAGGGCTGCTAATTAGCGTCCGTCGTTAGGGGCTCTCGTTACGGGGGCTCGTTGGCATGCAGCATGTGACCCCGTGAGGTCGGCGGGAGGAAGTCGTTTTGAGCTGAGAGGAAGTGATCCGAGGCCGTTCGTAGCCGGAGGGAGCCGGGGGGCAGGAGTCTGATTCTCCTGTTCCTCCTGCTGAAAGGACGGCTCATTTAGCAGGACAGCATCCAAGCAGTCCCACTTGGTCTGTTTATCCTGAATCGGCTCCCGTTTCATCTGCTTTAAAGCATGCAGCCCGAGTCCCGGTCTGTAGCTGTCATTTAATCATCATTTTTTACATTTTTTGCATTAATGAGTTTGTTCCAGTCACAGATTTATTTAAGCCAATATTTTCTCAAAAAAAATAAACAGAATACAAAAAGCTCCAAGCATGTTTTTGAAGACATGTCCAAAACCCCTCAAAGACTCTTTCTGTCCTTTTAGAAAAACTCCCTCCTGTACACAGTGAAGAGGAATTTTAACTAATTTCACAAGATGCTCCTCTCATCCTCGAGCCAAAAAGAAAGAAGCAGCACCTTTTTATAAAGTAGGTTAAAATCCACTTCACTGCGCGCTGGATGGAAGCAGTCTTCAGGGGTTTGAGATGCATTCAAACACCTGCGTAGGTTTGTTTTTTAACTTTATTTTGGACAAAATTAGCATCTTTTCATTCTGTCACTGGAATGTAATCATCGGTCCTATAAGAGGGCAAAAACTAGAAACCAGAATCTAAAATATTGAGTTCTCCGAGCACTCGACGTCCTTTTTTTTGGCGAAGCAAAGTGTCCCAGACGTCCTTCTCTCCCGTCATCATGTCCTTCAGCTCCTCCTGGGGGTCCCGGTCGTCTCCAGGCCAGATGGGATTTATAATACCGTTGCGTTCTGGGTCGACGGGCCCGGAGAGCCTCCACATGGAGGAGCCGGGGAGTCCAGTCAGCGTCCCGGTCGCTTCAGGAGGAGCTGGAGCTGCAATCTGCTCCGAGCTCCTCGCCTTCTCCCTGAGGCTGAACCCGGACAGTTGCACCGGGAACAAATTTTGGCTCCTCGTGTGTGTGATGTCATTGTTTTGGTCTCTACCCAAACCCTCAGGGCGGCAGGTGCGGACTGGGACGTGGTGAACTGGGAGCTCTGCCTCTCCGGCTTAACCAGTTACTATAAAGATAAACTTTGTTTGTTTGCTCTTAACACAGAGACGAACATCCAACCCGAAAACACACACATGCAAACACGTACGCTCAGTTATCAGATAGTTCTGGAGCTAATATGGTACTTTTTAACCCTTTAAAAACGGAGCAAACTGTATTCATTTCTTATAAAAATAACTTTATAACTAATTATTTATAACTAAAACACTTTTAACAGATGAATGAATGAATCAGTGACTTTATTTCATTTACATGCATCATGTAAAACAGATTATTTCACACAAATGTTTTCAATCAATAATCAAAAAGGGAATAGGCTGAAGCCAATAAGCACAAAAAGGAGAAAAAAAGCCCCCAAAAAACCCGATAAAGCCCGAAAACACAAAATAATCTTGAAAAAA
>NW_024611152.1:0-1592 GCF_008729295.1 Plectropomus leopardus
CTCCCTCTCTCCTCCCTAGCAGGTGTAAGAGAGCGACATAGACAGAGAGATGTCTTTCTTCCCGTGTTGGTCGGCTTCCAGATCCTCTCGCCTTCTGTCCTTGAGAGTTGCTGAAATAAGCAGCGCTGGGTGGAAGTTGAGGCCGTAACTTGTGTGTCAGCTTTTAATAACATCCTAAATTGTGTCTGCAGAGGAATATTGAGTAAAGCTTTTCTGGAGAAGCCGCTCACAGGGCATCAGAGCACATTATTCAGGCAAACTAACGGACTACATCACAGGATCTTCCAGTCAAAACACTTAAAATTTAGACTCTTTATGGTGCAGCTGCACAGATTATGACAATGTTAAAATTAATCTGTTGGCAGTGTTAATGTGGTTAATGAAAACTATGACGAAAACTATTTGTCAGCAACCTTTTTCTCCATGACGAAGAGGAGACTATAATGAAATGTATGTTTCATTTTCGATGATGCGACAGGACAAAAATGTTAGTATTGGACTATTGGGTATTCAAAATGAGAGGGGGGAGAACAAAATGATAAATTATTTTATTGGGGAAAAAATGTCTGAAACTAGAAAGCCGATAACTTCTGAACAGTGACTGGTTGTAAATTTCAGTAAATAGTCAGCACCATGAAGTTTTTCTAGCCTGCAAAACACTCACCCGGAAACTTGTGAGCTGTAATTCAGAAGTAAATAAGCAGCCGTGTGTATCTGATTGTGGATGGTTGAGGATTTGTGGATTTGGGTGGTGGAGATTTTTGGTGGAGTTCGTTAGTTACAGTGGTGGCTGTCAGCAGCTAGCTCAGCTTGTTGGCGCGGTAGTGGAGCGAGCAGCTGCCAGTCCTCATGTCTGTTTGCTGCAGTGCTCCACTCAGATCTGGACAGTCTCGAAGGTTTATAGTTTGATTGCTGTTTGACACGCAGGTGGGAGGCTCGGTTATCTGTAAGTTTATCTGAGCTGTATTTAAGCAGTCTCAATTTTAATCACCAATGTCATGAGAAGACACAAGTTTAAACCTCCAGACTAACATGTTGCATATTTCAAAAGAATTCAGGTTGAATTAAAGTTATTTTTCAGCTTGCAGACAGTGAACTCAGTAAGTCATCGTGAACCTGTGTACAAATCCTAGTTATCTCAAATTAGTTATTTATGGTTTCAAAGTTTTAAAACCATAAAAAAAGAGTTTCCCACCCTATCAAATAATGAACAGTAAGTGTGTACTGGTGAATCATCCCTTAACCTCCAAAAAATATGTTGATATGAGATTTTCATACAATTTGTCACCTTGATTCCAATTTCTGATACCTGTATTAGTCTACTTGGATCAGTTTTAAGAAAAACAACAACATTTTGACTAATATTAATGACATTTCCTCTACTGAAATGTTTTTTAGGTTTTGTTGCCTAATGCTAGACTACAACTGTGACAGATATATATATGACTAAAACGAACAAGCATCTTTATCTAAAGACTAAATCCAAAATAGCTGCCACAATCAACACTGTAATGGGAAATCAAATGCAGATCAAACACACTCTCACACACACACACACACACACACACACACACACACACACACACACACAC
>NW_024611153.1:0-1423 GCF_008729295.1 Plectropomus leopardus
GACATTCATCATGTTGTTGAAGTCGGCCCGTTTTACATTTTAACTGTCAAGACTTTCAACTTTTCAATTATTTTCGATCAAACTAAGTAAAGAGTGAAAATCAAAAACTGCAGCCTAAAAATCTTTTTGTCCCGGTCCTCAAGAGTGATTCATTCTCTCCACATCAATCTACATTAAACATCCCATAATAACAAAAAGAAAACTGCATTTTAGAAATGTTTGCAAATTTAGTGACTACCAAGCCAGCAGTGTGCGGTTCTAAAAATGTTCTGATAATGTTCAATACAATGTTTAAGTAAAATTTTCTTTTCGTTCCCAGAACGTTCTTTTTAAAGTTCAGGTAACATTTCATTACATTTTCCACCAAAGAAAAAGTTCTGTAATCTCAATAACATTTTCTGAATGTTGCTTTGAAAACGTTCTTCCTTTGTTCTCATGTAACATTGCGGGAACGTTTTATAAGAAAAAACATGCTCTGATTTGTCACCTCTCAACATCACAAAAACGTTACGACTCACAGGAACATTATTTTAAATGATAACATCCTTAAAACATTCTCTGAACGTTAGATGAAACTTTTTATGCATAAAAAACATAAAGATCCTTAAAATAATAAAGAATCTGCATAAATAAAGGTATTAGAGCTGTTGAACTGAGTGATTTTTGTGTATCAGCTTTAAATCAAATGTTCTGATCATTAATCAATAATCAAAGACCCTCTCTTTGCTGAGTCGGTTAAACTGTGGACAGTCTGAACAAAATGACGAAATAAAGTAAAAACTGATTAAACTTTTCAAATTTTGTCGTCTTCTTTCTTTTAGATTTGAATCTCCATGATCAATGATCAATGATCAATGATCAATCACAGCTCAGACGACTCATTAATAAATCAGATTATTAGATATTTACGGTCCTCAGTGAATGGTTTGATTCGACTAATGTGTCACCAACAGCACGAACCGATCAAACATTCAGTCACATTTTACAGTTAATCATTGATCGATATTATTTATTTATTATTTTAAACTGCTCTGCATGTTGAGAGCTTTATTATTATTATCATGATTATTATTTCTAATTTATTCACTGAGGTAAAGGATCAGAGTACTTCTGCCACCTCTGGAAATATTAACACGATTTTTTTCTGTTTTCCCAATCACTCAAATGTTGTTTCTTTTTAACCCTTTGAAACTTTGGCAAATTGGCTCGACTTTAAAAAACACAAAAGAAGAACTGAGACGTTAAATGTTAAAAGAAAAAAAAAGAAGAAAACCAAACAAGCAGAAAACAACCAAACAGATGAAACAGTTAATAATATTAACACAGAATAAATATAGATACAATGTTAACAATAATAATCGTTATTAACAATAATAATAGTGGTGAGGGCAGTACCTGAAATAAAATAATAATAACTATTAGT
>NW_024611154.1:0-5351 GCF_008729295.1 Plectropomus leopardus
ACACACACACACACACACACACACATGGCTGAAGCTGTCATTTTCATGTTGTTACATAAAGCTTTGTATTTATTTAGCAATAAATAAATATGTAAATGAATAAATAACATGCCACGCATTGTGTGTAAAGTGAAAACTTGTGACTGCAAGGCACTTGCTGTTGACTGCAAGAAACTGCCACTGAGCCCTTGAGCAGAGCTTTTCAAACTCCAGCACCTCAGAGTGGTGACATGCATGCAGCCAGTCAGCACTCAGCTGATGGTCAGAGTGGAGCTTTTGTTTTCGCTTTATTACGATAGCTTAGAGGCTTTTTGATGAAGGAACACTGTTATTGCTGGCTTACATTTCCATAACGCTCCATGAGTTTGCTGCTCTGCAAGAATCCAATACTGGCTATATCTGCCCCATAGGAAAAATATTTTATCAAAACGATATTGAATGCCCCTTCCCTTACCTTCAAGCACCAATCAAAAGCTGGGGAGAGAACTTTCACAAATGGATGGCCCTCTTTTTACTCATCCTCTAAACTCCTCACCCTCGATACATTCCCTCTCCAACATGTTTGCATTATCTTATCTCTGCCTCATTAGTCCTGAGCAGACGGGGAAGAGACAGTGTTTTGTCAGCTTCTAGCAGTGCTGACCCCAGCCTCCTGGGGGCCTCCAGCAAACTTCTGCTAGGCCCTGCTTTAACCTGAGGAAAACACTTCCCACACAGTCACGACAACACCGCTGAACACAGCCACCACTGGCTGGACTAAAGCTGAGGCTCTCCCTGAAAAACCTTAACAGAATACAACACGCGCAAATCTTCTCTTGTAAATCTTCTCCCACAAATGCACCCTTTTCTCCTGTTCAGAAAGGTTTCTTAAAAAACTACAGTGGCCAGCTTTTTCAGGAAATTGGTGGGCCTTTTTTGAAGCTTAATGTGACCTGTGAACAATTACATATTCAACAGGCTTGGAGATGAGAGCCACAGACAAGGTGTGGGAGTACAATTTATAAACAAAATGTTCTCCAGTTTCACAGGAGTAAACCATTTGACTATTGGCACTGGCATACACCACTGAGCTGGTGCTGGCAAATCTCCATAAACAGATTTCTGCATATGTATGCAAAATCTGTAGGCAATAGGACAAGATGGTATTGGAAGTGTTCTGGTTTCTCTTGCAGTCTTGAAACCCACTGGCTATAGTTCAATGACAATTTAGTTTTTTATTAGCTTCATAGAAATGTATCTGCATTCATATACAGAAACAGATACCTTTATAGAGATTAGCTGAAATAACCGCCACATGAAAGAGGAAGTCTTGGTCACCCAGATGCTTATTATTGCCAGATTGATAGCCAGTAGGTAATGAGATTGGGTCATGATGGTACTGTGTTGTTTACTTAATGAATATTCCTTTAACTGTCACCTTTTACCTTTTACCTGGTTAGCCTCTGAACAGACTGTACAGAGACATAGAGGCACAGGTAGCTCCACATTTTCAATCTTGCCTCCACCAACACAACCTCATAGCTCTTTCTGGTAGCCATAGGTCACGAGGCAAACTTACAACACTACAAGGACAGCAAAAGTGGCGTACGATATTGTTTGGATCATTCCTAGAGCGATTTTAATGAACTATGGAAATAATAACAGCCAATCAGAATCTGTCTTATTTAGATGTCACATCCAACATAAATCCTAACATCTAATTTTGACCATAAAATACATGATTTTGCGTTGAAAAAGATGTATGAAGCTTTGGACTATTTTACTGTTTGGTTTTCTTTTTGTTGTTATTCCTGTGAATTTAGTCATTAATATTTCATTCTAATTTTTAAGGTTAGTTTATTTTTCTTGTTAATTTTGTTGGTGATTTCTTCTGAAGCTGCTCTCTGCCTTCTTCTCATGTTTTTGTAATAAATCAAGCCATTGTCCTCAGTTTTTTCAAAGGGTTAAACTTATCAGAAGTCATCTCAGTAATATTTCACAAGGAGCAGCAGCATTTAAGCTAGGAAGCTTTTTTCATATGCTCCGTCACTCTTTTATGCCACGTTCCCCTCAGATTGAAAGAGTTGGTATTCATTAATTTCCCTTCTGATGGGAACAGAGAGGTGGATGAACACCGGGGGAAGATACTGGAAGCAGAGCACTGTCCATGTTTGAAGTGTGGTTGTTAGGGATGACAATGTTTTGTTGCGGCTGTCTTGTTCATGGTTGTTTCCTTGCTTTGCAGCCTCCACTGTCTAGTTTCATCTGTCTGTCTGATGTCTGCAGCTTGCTGTGCATGTCACCATGCTTTCATTGCTGTTGGTGCCTTTTTTTGCAAGGCTGCATTCCTATCTTCCTCCTCTTGTTTTCCTTGTCTCATCTCCTGCTCATTCTGTCAAAGTTGGCGCACCATCATTGTCATCTTTGGAAATGGTTATTTCAAGAGCCCTCTGCCTTCTGTTTAAAACTGAAAACTTGCATTGCTGTGTGCGTGTGTGTGTGTGTATGTGTTTGTGTGTGTGTTCATGTGTGTGTGTGTGTGTGTGTGTGTGTGTGTGTGTGTGTGTTGTGCCTCCTCACAAAAGCTTGTGAATGTACTTTTACTTTATCACATACTGGAAAAGCAAACTGTATTTAGGGGGCTGTGCTCATCAGAAACAAACAGCAGACTGTATAAAGGTTTATGATATATTGTATTGAATATATTATAGGTATACACACTTGAGTTGGTGTCAGTTGACTTGTTTTGTTTGTTAATTCAGTTTTCTGCTGTCTGAGGTTCTCCCATTGGGTGATTTATTTTCCGCTTTTGTGCGTCTCATCCATGGAGTTATTGGAAACCCTGGTAAAATGTGCTCTAAGCTTTGTCCATGCAGTGATACAGAAAATGAAACGTTCCAGTGCACTCCAATGGCACTGACTGACTTCACTTACTGTTACAAGGAATATTCTCTTTAACATGCGATCTTTTAACTTTTCATCAGCTTCTGTTTTGTGCTTCATGGACATTTGGCCTATGTGGATCAATGCTGGACTGTGCACTATAACTGGCAGGCTTCCAACTTTCCAGAGTGCATTGCAACACGGAACTTCCTGGCAAAACCAAAGGTGGAGGTATCCATTTTTCCTAACAGTGTAATAATTTGACAGTAATTGTACAAAGCTTCTCATTTGAAATCCTCATTAATAATTGTTTTATAAGTCTGAAAGGCTAAAGTAAAGTGATTCACACTGGGAATTGTTTTTGTGCTTTTCGTTTTCATAAGGTGCCAGAGTGCATAAAACAGCATCAAAATAGAATTTATTTATCAAAAAAAGTGCCAATGAAGGATCACCCACACCCCTGACAGAAGTCCTTGCTAAGCCACTGATGTCCTAAAATCCTAGAAACATCCTTAAATCATAGAAACATCTTAAAATCCTAGCAACATCCTTAAACGTCCTCAGACCCCAGAAATGTCTTGAGAAATGTCCTGAAATCTTAGAAATGTCCTAAAATTCTAGAATTGTCCTAAAAATCCTTGAAATGTGCTGCAATCATTGAAATGTCCAAAGGGGTTGGGGGGTTAGGGGTTATGGGTGTTCTTGACAGGCTGTTCAACTAAATAGCATCTGAACCAGACTCTCTTTCTTAGAGTACTTAGAGTGACTGCAGCTGGATCACAGACTTTCTTTCAGACAGGAGGTAGCACATGAAGCTGTGGATAGACTCCCTGACCATCAAGACCAGATCATCCAGCCCAGCCTCATTCCCAAGTCATGAAATACCCCTGCTCTGTTGGTGCTTTCGGCATAAGATCCTGACGGCAAAAGCCACCTTTCACATTCACATGACAGACTACTGAACAGCATCAGCTGAGAACGCAGTCAGATGGAATAGGGGGCGGTGTTATTATATGCCTGCGGACAGCTGGGCAAGCACCTGCCGCTTCTGCATGATACGCAAAGGAGCAGTGTCACTTTAGAACACAGCTAGATGGAACCTGTTGTGCATGATATGCAGCAGAACAGTGTTGGTGTTAAACGCTGCTGGTAACATAATGTAAGGAATGCAAGGTGAGGTAGATGAGCCAACAACCCTGGACTTTCATGCAGCAGTCTGGTGTTTGCTCCCCATCTGAACCTGATGAGTTTTATCCTTCCTACACATTACCTGGTGCCTCCTTCCCCTAATGCTAACCATTCGTGCCAGCATGTGCGTTTTTTGCTATGTGCTTTTTTTATCTTAACATTATCACATGCAGCGTAATCCCATCATGTACTTGTCTTGATATCACAGTAGAAGCATTTCAGAACATGAAAAGTAGATGTAGAAAGAGTGTAATATGTGGATGCTGAAGTCCACTGCAAAGCTGAAGCATGTGATGGGATGAGAATGTATTGGATCCCCTTGAGACTGCATTCTTTCCCCTATGCTTTTCTCTTTGTACACCAACACCAACCATCAACTGGTGAAGATTCTTAAGTTTGTGTACCAACAGAGCATATACAGCTGTCTAATACAGAACAGTGATTGTATACTAACATATTCAACATATTCATAAGTGGTGGTACTGGTTGAAAGCTGGTGTAACAGGGCAAGACTGTTTTAAAGTAATGAAACAATAACAGACCCTCTCAAACTAAGGCTGGCTGTTTAGCTTCTTATCTCCAGCTCATATCTTTGTTCAAAACTTTGTTTCTCAACCGCATTTTAAGCTTCTGTCTTTGCACTCTTACTCCTTGTTCTCTCTGCCTTGTTATCTCACACCACCTTTCTGCTTTCACCTATATTTGCTCCTCTCTTCCTTCTCTGTTTACTTTTTCACCTCTGCTTTATCACTCTGACAAAAAGTGTGCATGCTGTTTTTACAAAACTGGGGAAAAACTAAGTGAAGACTTTATGAGATGTTCTGGGGATTGGGATGCCTGTTTGTGTTGAAGAAACTTAAATATTATTTATTATTTGCTGCACTAAGTGTCAGGTAGTGTGTCTTTCTTTGGAAGAAATAAGCCTCAAACTTTGAGGAGGATTTGTAAGTGAAAATGTATAATGGTTCGTTAGCCAATGTGTTAAAGGTGTAATCCTTAACATTTCAGTCCTGGTTAATTTGCTGACTTAGGTGGTTGTTGTGGTGACAGCAAATGTGGTTTAATACTACAGCTAATACTCATTAAACAGCAGCAGACAGGTCTCAATCACCAGCCTCCGAGGCTGATAATGTAAGAGTGAAATTGTGATAGGTGAATAACTGTGTAAACAGGTTTAACTATCCTAATTGTTTAGACATAAGTTCAGTATATTCTCACTGAATTATTATTATGTTGTTTACACCTAGTTGGTGTTTACAGTAATGTTTATATTCTGCTTTACACCTACTGTGTACAGTCAT
>NW_024611155.1:0-3809 GCF_008729295.1 Plectropomus leopardus
ATTCCTGTACAAAATTACCATTTTGCTTTCCTCTGACAACATTTATTATTTTTGTAGCATCCCTCTGCTTTTTATGTTTCTAACTGCATATTTCCACCAACACCCACTCTTACATGAACATATATTCATTTATATAATCAACGTTTGTGATTCTACCCGCATCAGATGTCACTTTTTACTTAAACAATCTGGTAATCAAACTTGCTTTTCTTTGTTTTCCCCCTTATTTACCTGTATTCTTTAGTTTTTCTTTTCATCTTTTCACATCCTGACGTCTTGTGTCGTCTGATTTTTGTTAAGTCAGGTCATGTTAAATCCATTTTGTTATTTTGCACCTAAAAATGGCCATAAAGATGTTTTTCTGTTAGAGTTTGTGATAAATCAGATGTAGATCATGCTGACCTCTCAGAGCTCACTGATGCTGAGATGTGGTCAGTCTGCTCTCTAGTGGACATAATGTGTAAATACATTAGTGGTATTTTATACAGCAGATTGTTGGCGAACATTTTGGCTGCAGCCTCTCTGCACACTGTGACCTCGTGCACATGTTGTAAAGACTTGGGATAGTTTAGTACATGCACCTGGATGAACTGAAGTGCAACCACAGCATTTTCAAAATATTAAAGGGCATGTTCACCCAAATTACCCCAACATACATTTATAAAACTACTCTCTTGCAGCATCTTTTCAGGCAGATAGTTTTGGTTAAATGTGTCCAGATTTTGAGATTTCTGAGATTCTCACAGAACTTGCAGAAGAAGAAAGTGATGCATTATGTAATTTTTGCAAAAGATCTCAGAGACAAATATTTCTAAACATTTCCACATCAAATCAAATCTACTCTATGATCAGAGGAGCAAAAAGGCTTCTGTTGTAATTTGGGTAAACTAACTCTAAAAGGAAGTAAAGGTCAAAAGTTCAAACCTGCAGCACAAAACAACTCTTACTTCCAGAAAACCGCCGCAAACATGGTAACATTTTCATAATTCATGTGTGTCACATCATTGCTTTTAAAGTGACGCAGTAAAAATGAATTGACCTTGTTGTTCGGGTTGTGAGGATGCTGTGACACCATGGCATGAAAAGCACCACCATCAGATCCTACATGTCGCTAAGCAACCAGATTGCACACCAACACCACATGACAGCAAAAAAAAAAAAGTTTCCATGCAATAAATATTTCCATAATATTAGTTACAACCAACAGTACTTATCACATACAATCTTGTTATGATCAAGCCGAGTCGTGACAAACCCCCGTGCTCCTCAGAAAAGTCCGTAGATGACGTGGGCTCTTCCCCTGAAGGTTTCTCATGTTTGGCTTCACTTTGAGTTCAGCTCTGAGTCTGGGAAGGTCAAACTGTCCTCTGTAGCTCTCATTCAGGCTCCTCAGCTCTGACTTGGGAATTGTCTGCTTGAATTTTGGGAACAGTTGTGAATAAAGCAATGCAACAAACAGCAGCCCCTTGTGATCTTCAGAATGCTGTTCAGGCTACTAAAACTGGTGAAGGGATGATGCATTTTTGTAGGCCAACCGGGGAGTTAGCATCGCACTGGTTCTATTTATGGGATTTTCCATCATCGCCAAAAATAAGCTCTGTGACAAACACAAGTTTATGATACTTACACGTTTTGTTCAGCATGATAATCTTCACAGATGAACACCACGTTTGTGTGTTTTGAAGTGTAAATGAAAAAACTTGTGTGGTTTGTGGCAACCTGTCACTGTGTTTCAAGCTGATTTTTTGGCTACAGAAGTGTTTTGTAGAGCAGTTTTTCAAGCGGCATTTAGGTACCACGTATTTGTGTTTTGTAGCAAATTATAACTGTGTTTCGAGACGTGTTTTGGGCATTGAAAGTAGGTTTTGTCGAGACAGGTTGCAGTTTTTCCAAATAGTTTTGGGCACACTTCTGCCCTCCCTGTGTTTTGGCGTGAGATTTGGCAGACCCATAAGCGTGAGACACACAGCAGATGAATCAGTGGTAGAGTGGGATGTCGGACATGTCCGCGCTACGTCTCATATTTCAGTTGAGGAAAAGTTATATCGAGATTGATATTGTTATCGTTTTATTGCCCAGCACTAAGTGACCTGACACTAGTTTCCAGCTGCTTTTTAGGCACAAAACATGGCTTTTCTGTAGCAACCACTTATTGTATCCAGCAACTTTCAAGGCACCAAACATGGGTGTTTTGTAGCAAACTGTCACCATATTTTGAGCAGTTTTTTTTGGCGTTTTATAGAAATACTTTGCAGCACCAGCAGTGTTTAAGGCACCAAACATGGGTGTTTTTATAGGAACCTGTCACTGTTTTTCCAGTTTTTTGTTTGTTTGCATGTTTTGTAGCAGCTTGTCGCTGCACATTGAAGGCCACTCTATGACCTTTTGGCTAACATCCAAACACAGAGATCCCCAACGCCAGACTGGTACAGACCTCATCCTGCAGGACCACCATCGACTCTGACACACATTTGATCCGTGCACACAGGCCGGGGTCAAAACCACCGACACGACACCACAAAACCACATCATAAACACAAATAGATATCAGCTGCAGAGTCATTCTCACTGACTTTAGTCTGCAACAGAACTTTAGTTTTGGTTTGTCATTGTGTGATTTTCCAAAACATGATGAGACTTTCAGTCAAAATCACAGAGAGAAAAGTATTGACCGTATAACTTACTCCCCCCTAATGAAGCGTGCTGCAGCCTGAGGCCGTGAATAAATTGCTTGTGTTGCTGTGTCACGCACATGAACACACTGACACACATTATTACTGCGTGTGCTAACTTCTGCATGACCTCTTAACACCGGCGCTTCATTATCAAGCTTCAGATTATTATCACTAAAAGGATTCAAAGAAAACCTGCGATGAAGACGCACCAGACAGCAATGTTTTCACTCCTCAACATCACAGCTGCGTCTCCGTCCACAGCTGTCTGAGCGTCCTCATCGGATCAATGTCATGCAGCAGCCGCTAATACCCAAGGATAGGAAAGTCTGAATCAAAGTGGTAGCCATGGAAACAACCCAGGCCTGTTTCCACCAGGCAATCGATGAGGTTCTGTGTGTGTGTGGTGGCGGCGGGCCGGATGTGGCGAGGAGAACCCCTGTCCCACATTCAGACACAGACCCCCTCGTCCTACACAGCAGAGTGGACACAAATCCAGACGTAGTAGTGAGGACAGAAGGACGGACGGAGGAAGACAATGGGGAAACAAGCTCAGATCCAGGTTTGGATGCTGATTTTGGCCCTCTGCGTGCACTCTGGGGCCGCTGCTGCAGGTGAGTTTTGCCTCATTAGTGAATCATTTGTGATCCAGTTTTATTTTAATGTTCTGCAGCACAAAGAGTTTGTTTGGTGGTTCTGGGCGTGTAGGCCACAGGCGATGCTGTAAATGAGTTATGTGGTTTTTGAACTAATAACAGTAATTACAGATGGTTTCCTTCTCATGAAAATGAATGTGTCATTTTGATGAAGTGCCCTTAACCCTTTGAAACCTGAGCAAAGTGGCTTAATTTCTTTCAAAAATGTGGAAAGGCAAAGAGCAACTAAAGAAATGACCCAAAAATTATCAAATTATCAATTATCAAAAAAACAAAAAAAAGAAAATGACCCAGAAAAGGTGCTTTAAAATGTTTAATTATATTATTGTAAACATAGTCAAAATTATTATAATTTTCCCTATTTTATTTTTTTCCTAGACATGCTCCCTACCTATTACTATTGTTATTATGATTATTATTATTATTTCTCAATCTACTAATTTATTGCAATTTGTTGAACATTTCTTACCAAGTGGCTCTT
>NW_024611156.1:0-1140 GCF_008729295.1 Plectropomus leopardus
TGCACATGGAATTGGACATTTCATAGGACAAATTAACATGATATGTATTGGCTATATGTAATTTCAGATGTGGAAACTGTTGTGGTCAAAATTGGTCCTAACCACAGCCAGAAAAGTAGACTGAAGCTCAAGTCAGTTCTTTGTCGAAAACTCAGTCATCCAAACCACTGCACTTTCAAAAATATTCTGAAAAACGACACATGATGCAGCAGGATCAGATGTTGTTGGCTTTAATATATAACTGACACACCATGAGTCCAGTCCAGGAGTCTGACTGTCTGAGAACAAAGAAATCTCATCTTATATACCGTGCAAGGCTCCTGCGTCAGCAGAGTTTCAACCAACAACATGCTTACAACATGTCTGCCTCAGACTATATCCAGTCAAGAAGTATTAATCTGAAAATGTTACACATTTTGAATTGAATTATACAAAGATTAAACATTAATACAATAAAGCGCTGATGGTAATGAAGTGTGCAGTGAGGGAACGGAAATCCTCAACATTAAATTGTGCTTTTTTTTTTTTTTTTTACTTTCTTATCTTTAAAGAAGAAGCATGAAACAGCTGGAGAAATGCTTCATTCAGTTGAGTGTGATTTAATGTGCTCAGCAGTGACAGGTGTCAGCTGGGCAGCACACAGCCATTGATCCACAGTCCCAAATAAGACCACAAACAGGAGGCTGGAGCACATGTGAGGCGACCTCAACTCATTCTGGTATCAGATGAAATGAGACTCAATCAAAGAGTTCTGGCTCACTGGCATCCTGAAACCGCAAAGCACAGAGGCCACATTCTGGTCTGTGGGCCGCCTGCACCTTTGTTTGTGTGTGCATGTTTTTTTTGGTTTTTATTTCCTCTTTACACCAACGTTTCTGAGCAGGTTTGGTTCACATATGGCCTCAAGGTGTTCACACAGTCCCCACCACCCACCACCCTTACACAAACACACACACACACACTCATGCAACCACACACATTTCTCTGTTATTATACCAAGAGGCTTGATAGTAATAAAGCTGCATTTTTATATCAACAGTGTTACAGTGACACCTTTTAATGACTCATTAAAAGGTGTCACTTGCTGTCACACACTGCAAACTTTCATGAACTTCATTTCCTGATAAACCAATGCCAACA
>NW_024611157.1:0-1769 GCF_008729295.1 Plectropomus leopardus
TATTTACTATTTCTGTAAATTATAGTTGTCATGTTGGGTGTTGACTTCACGTCAGAGTCCTGCAGAAAAAAAAAAAGCCAAATCAATGAAAACAGCATTTTACCACATACAAAAAATCATGTATAGCACAGAAAGCTTTCCACTTACTGGTGCAGTGGAGCACCTGATCTGGCCGCGGTCAAAGCTGAGTTCGTCCACCGAAACTACGGCTACATCTGTCTTGTCAAAACCTTGGATGGCAGCTCTGGAGACAGAAACAACAAGGAGAGGAGACATGAGCCTCTGCACAGAAACAGCAAAGCTCAGTTAATGCTCACTCTGAGCAGACGTCAGACAAGTTCTGAACTTCAGATTGGCCCGTCACATTTGGGATAGAGGTGAGGGAGGGGGGTGCAGTTCATAAAGTTACTCCTGACAGCTGTCCAAACAGCAGCAACAGGCAAAATGAAATAAGGTATGAAGGAGAGTAGAAAGTGGAAACTGACAGAGATTTCTCTTTGGGCTTAGTATGAATGCAGAGTGACTGAGAGCAAGAGGCAGTCTCACCCCTGATCCAGAAGCAGCGGCTGCCCTTCATCCACATGATCTCCACGATCTCCATGATCTCCATGACCTCCATGATCTCCATGACCTCCATGATCTCCATGACCTCCATGATCTCCATGACCTCCATGGCCACTGTCACCAGGAGTCCGTCCTCCGGACATGTCCCTCATTCTGAGGAAGAATTCACAGCCATGATCGTTGACAGATGGGCACAGAAAAACATCAGAGTGAGTACTTAAAGTCACATTTTTTATTTTTTACCCCCTCTTTGCATTTTGCACATATCGGACAAAATTAATTCTATTTAATTTGAGATCAGTTTATAGTTTGCCTTTGATCAGTGCGATTGACATTCCAGGATGAACTTGTTTTAAACATTTAGGCTTGTTGAACTAATTTAAACATTTAGGTTAGCGTTTCCCAAACTTTTGAGGCCCCCTCACTATCATTGAGTTAACCGACGACCAAGTGAATTATTTCATGAATATTTCAGATTGTATTCAATGAAATTTTTTCAAGCTCGTTAGTTGTTTTTTAGCTGTGGATTTTTCTAATCCAGAGTGAGGCTGTTTATCAGAGGGAAGGCTCTGTGACTATAGCTTGTTTTCATGACTTTGATTTTCTTGATTTTTTTTTGCACCCCTTAAGATCAAAAGGAGCTCGCAAACCACCCCAAAGCTTTGGTGAACCCCCCCCCCCGGCCACTGTAAGGACAATATGGGACACACACTTTACCAGGTAAGCTAGAGGTCACCCCCTATTAGCTATATTATATAAAATGTTCTTACTTTTTTTTCCTTGTGGAATTTGGGTTTAGGCATGTTGGTTTGCTGTTAAATAACAATGTATTTGTTTTTACAAATTGGTGCTCTCTTCTTCCCTGCTTTCATCATACTTTATCATGTGGATTTTTTTATTATTGTTTTTTTCATCATTTTGCTTTTGCATCCTAAATGAAAGCTAATATAGCCTGTGGGTTGCTGTAAAATGAAAAAGAGATTCCTCAAAAAATGATTACATCTGATACAATTTATAACAAATATTTGTACTGAACTGCTAGTAAGATCTACAAGACTACAAACTTACCCAATAGTGTCTTTTCCTGTGTTATTATTCACTCCTCCTGGATCATCCGTGACACCCCTGAGGCAGACAAATACAAAAGTTGTAAAATACTGTGTGTGTGTGTGTGTGTGTGTGTGTGTGTGTGTGTGTGTGTGTGT
>NW_024611158.1:0-1508 GCF_008729295.1 Plectropomus leopardus
AAGATACTTGACCCCTGTAGCATTTTGGGCTGAAAGAGTGAAAAAAAGAGTAATTTAGAAACATCTTGCAAAGGCCATCAAACACAGGAGAATGTATGCATGTAGCAGACATAATCAGAAATATCTCTTGGTACAAATACAATAGGCTACATATTCATTCAAACCTTTATTTAAGACTAATGGAGGACTCAATGGAGGGATTTTCAGTGATGCCGAGCATTAACAAAGAGACTAAAAAACAACCAATAAGGAAACAAATAGTTAAAAAAAAGAAATAAAATCATACAAACAACAAAAGATAATAGCAATGTATAATAGCTAAAAATAAAAATACAGGAACACGTCATGGTGTAGATGTGTAAAAAAAAACACACTCTGTTTCACAATTACACTTAATTAAAACAAGGTCTGAAATAAGGCATGAAACAGCCATAATAGTGGCCGAGTGTAATAGAATGTAGCCTACATATTAGGTATTTATGGAGATGAATGAAAATATATATATGCTGTCAATATTCCTTCAACAATTTAGGGATATTTTCCACATGCATGCATTTACTGACAAAATAAGAAAAAAAAGAAATTAACCTACCTTCACTTGATTTACTGTTAACCAATATATCGAAGTTGCCACAAACTGCACGCGCTTGGCTTATCAATAACTACGCTATTACAATAACACTCGTGATATCAGGCTTGCGGGTGGAGCTGAATATAATAGGGTGTAATGTATTGAAAAGACATCGGAAACCCCCAGCCATCTGAAATGCCTGCGACATGTTTTTGCACTCACTAAATTTCATATAAACGCTCGCAGAGGATGATACCAGGCCCGCGGATACATTCTCCTCCTCGTGCGACGCAGATAGCAGAAGAAAAATACAGTGCACGAGCAACATCAGCACCCGGAAGAGAAAGTGAGCGGACTTCCTTATAATACATCCATGGAGAGAGCTAAGGATGCGACGTCAGTGCATCAGAGATGATGCACACATCACATAATGTGGCTAATAAATGTGCCGATTGACACTAATAAATCATTATGTAAAAAAAACATATCATGCCGTATTGGTATTAGGGAACGAGAGTGCATGGGAGCTGTCCGTGGTGCTGCACTAGAATAAAAAAGGATTGATTTTTAATTTTACTATTTTTCTCATAAATATATCCTATCAGAGACATTCTGTAACCTACGTGTATGATTTGCTATTTATGAATCCGATGTTTGTAGTGTATGTTGTTAACATGTGGTGCTGCCCCGCCTCTCCTCTTTCTCTGTATCACCAGTCGCACTTGGTGACCTGGTGCAGTTCACGCTGCACTCGCACTCAGTCTGATTGTTTTTCGTGTCTGTTTTGGACAGCCATTGAATGCTACTTGACACTTGTCACACAGCAGCTCAAATGGTCTTTGGATTGACAAAATTTGTTTCAGCAAGATGAAACGATGGAGAGTCCAAACTTTATTTCGCTTGCTTCTGTTTGTCAGTATATTGCCAAGTAAGTTTA
>NW_024611159.1:0-2111 GCF_008729295.1 Plectropomus leopardus
ATATATTTCAATTTTTGACCTTTTTTCAAGTGCAAATTCTATTCTTAACATCTGCATTATCTTATAAAATTAAGTTTTGTCTCACTTAAATTAAATGTATCTAGGGGACTAAGAAAAAGCAGCTAATTTTATTATTGTAGTCGGCCACCAAAAGTTTAATTTGTACTTGTAATATTAATAGATTTAAAGAATCAATACTTGGCATCCATGTGACAATGCGTTATTGCCAGACAAAAATACTGCGACACATTGCTGTATCAACTTTTGCCCACAAACCTGTGAGGATGTGAAATGATTGTCATTGTTGTACGACACGACTCAGGTCAAACCCTTCGTTACCCTTAGAACTTACTTTTATCCAGTCAAAAAGACGTTTGGCTAATAACATTTTTCCGGAAAGTACTTTACAGCTTTAAACTTTCACTGCACAGCACAGCCTGCTGTGTAGGTTATAGCCCCCAGGACAGAGGCTCAGCTTTGCAGACAGTTTTTAAAAAAAAGAAAAAATCCCCTGAAGCCCAAAAAGCATTTTACCTGTAGGCCAACGCTGTAACAATTTTTTTGTCTCACCTGATGGAGATATCTGTCTCTTTAGCTGCTTAATGCTAAAATAAAATGTGATAATATTCTACGGGGACACACATTAATTTGATTATTGTTGTACAAATAGTGGTTAGTTGTGTTTTTGCTGTACAATAAATTTAATAGATTGACAAAATTATTAATGAAAGCTGAGGCTGAATGTGTCCTTTGTGTGAGTACAGTCATAATAACAGACGAGCAGTCGGTGTTGATCTTTAGAGGAATGTGGTTCTGCTGCTGTCGAGGGACAATGAAGATGTTTGTTCTGCTGCTTTGTTCTGTCGCTAATCATCACGTTTCTACCAGCAGTATGCTGCTCTGCGGGTTCAGGGGGCGTGTGTGTGTGTCTGTGTGTGTGTGCTGGGATAAGCTTTTGATTGTAGCTTTGAGCTTTTGATTTGGAAAAATTCAAAATATACAATTTTGTTGGAGCGTGTTCAGTTTTGAGCTGGGATTTGCTGATCTGCACTGGGATCAGCTGGTCAGTGTTTCCTCTGCTGTTTCCTGAACAATGTCATCACATCATGTTCAACTTTTTCCTCAGCAGGAAATTTCATCATCCCACCTGTGTGAGGGATAAGAATAAGCTCTGAAAGTCTCGTTTTGTACATTTATTGTTTGGGTTTTTCTATAAGAATCTCATAAAGATCTCATAATAACAGAATAATTGAGCTTGACTGTTTTTTTTTTTTGATTTTGGAAACAGCAATTCACAAAACATACTCCACCCAAGGTCCAATTACTTACTTGTTCTGTACTTTATAGACCAAAACCGACCATGTTTTTGTTCGTCTCTCAATACTCTCTAACATCCCCGCTCTGTCTGTAGCTCAGTTCTGAGCTCAGTGATTCCCACTGAAGATATGACGCTTAAAATCATTCACAAATGTGCAGTTTCATTTAAAAAAGCACTCTGTGACAAACATCGCTCAAATGGGAGAAAATAGTTCATTTGTTCGGGACTATTTTCAGCTACGGATTGTTCTACATTTGGTGCTTTAGTGAGTATTTGTGGCAGCAGGACTGAGTATATGGGATTGAAAATAAATGACAGTGTGTGTGTTCATGGTTATTTAGGAACATGTCATGCATGACTCAGTGATATGTTTTTTTTTATAGTTTTTTCGGTAAAACGATGGAGCTCTGTGGCAAAGAGGAAGAAGACATACCAGGCTTTAATATACACAAATGGCTTGTGTGTAGATCAGCTTTGGATAAGTGTAAAACATTTACCAAAGTTCAGCTCCTCATGAGAAGTTTTTCTCCTCATTCTGAACACCGAACACTCAGTTAGCGCCTGAAGACTGTTTACTGAGAGATTAAAAACAGATGGGGGGTAAAAGATTCAACAAGGAAAGAGAGACAAAGACTGCGAGAGAGAAGCAGGAGCCTGCAGCCAAACACACCTCTGATTTGGATTATAAGTGTGTGTGTGTGTGTGTGTGTGTGTGTGTGTGTGTGCGTGTGTGTGTGTGTGCGTGGGTGTGTGTCTATCCAGATCCAGGGTGGGATGATTTGTGCTCTTGGAA
>NW_024611160.1:0-3565 GCF_008729295.1 Plectropomus leopardus
CACATCTATGAAAACTTTTTATATGTTGTTGTCTTTTTAGGGTATAGTGTGTCTTGAATTGTAAAGGGAATTAATTGTCTCTCTTAAAGAAATGTTTGACCTGATTTGTGCAAAAAAGATTTCAGCACATTTACATCTATACAGTGAAACACTACATTACACTTCACTCTAAGTTTGGACTTCTTTTTCGGCACCTTGCCAAAACAGAGCTAGGTTGAGCAGCGGTTGTCCTGCGTGACCTCAAGTTTGCAAATTGTCTCAAACCAAATTGGGAACAGAGCTATGAAGACATATGATGCATTCACATGAGAAAAAAACCTGCTCTGTGTTTCTTATGAAACGAGATAATTATGTAAATAATACTGAAAAACATGAGCAGATGTTTTTCAATGAAATCTTTTCTCAGAGTTCTGAGAATGTCTTACGTGCATATACACGCAGTGGTTATTAAGAGGTTTAGAACCAATCCAGATCTGATATTTTTGAATTATTACAATGGGCTGTAACAATATTAAGCCTTTCTGAGACTGAGCTGATGGAGCTGTGTAAATGATTAAAGGGTCTTTTCATCCATAATTACTTGCTGCCCCCTTATACATGAAGGAGAATTTTGTTTTAAAGCTTTAAATGAATACTTCCCCTCATAAATAATCATTTGTATACTAGTAACTCACCCTTTGTTACATTGAATTTGTGAGGAAAATGTTGTTTGTGTAGGTCAAAGGGGTTTAACAGCAAAACTTTGACAAAAACATGAGTAAACAAACTTTCACACAACCTTTGCAGTACAATGCAAGTGTTGTTTATCAGTTTTATCTTCAGTACTTTTCCAACGGACAGCCTTTTCTGACAGGGAGCTGACCTGAAAGTGAGGCTCATCTATGCTCTCTCCAAAGCCAGACTCCACTGACAAACACAGTAATGTTTCCTCTCTAAACACAGGGCCTGCTGTTGCCTGATATTAGACAGACTTATCAACCTTTTTACACCTCGTTTCCATCTTCAGTCTGACATTGCATTCACTCTAACTGAAATCTGTGGGGGACCTGGATTCTATTTTCCCTAATCAATCAATAGAGACCAACGTTTCGCCTGAGTGGAGTTAAGTAAAAACAACCTACAATGTCAGGCAATATTAAGAGGTCATCTTCATTTAGAACAACCTAGATAGCAGTGGTTGCCTTGTCTGTAGCATTGGCCATTGTTGTCATTACTCCTTGTTGGTTACGGCACACCGCATGACAAAAGTGTTGACTTGGCCCATGGCACTGAAGGCTTATCATTACTCATCATGCATCACTCATTGGTTAGTTTTTTATTTCAAAGTGTTATTGCAATGATTTGTTTTTATTTTTTATCACTAACTAAATATCCAAAGAGTGCCTCACTCATTGGTTATTTTTTTTAATTTCAAAGTGTTGTTGCAATGTTTTATTTTAATTTTATTGTATTTTATTTTATTTTAGTCTCTACCTATGCAGGCCTCCATATTAGTTGAAGTACATTTTGTTGTATACATTGATTTTATTGTATGTTTCTAATGGTTGTAGTATTTTCAGCTCAGCACTGTTATGTCTGTTTAAATTTTGGAAGCCTAACCAGGGGCAGGGATTGCAAATTAGCCTTGGCTAGAAACCTGTATGGATAGCATCTACTTTGTATGTCTTATGAAGCAATGTTTCATGCACTTGTCCCTATCAAATAAACATGTAAATAAATAAATTGTTTGATGTCATGACGCCAGGCGAATCAGTCGATTTAAACTCTGTGGAGTGGGCAGATTCCAAGGTGCTGACCCAGCCAAGAGCTGCTGGTCTTCCGCTGCCTCAATCAGTTAGTGTGTTTTGTTATTGGACAGCTTTTGTGTTGTAGTTAGTTTGGCTTCAGCAATGTCACAAATTACTGATTGAAGCAGTGGTAGACCAGCAGCCAGTGTGTTTGGCAAGGTACAATGAAGTCTGGCTTGGAGAAGAAGAGCATAGATTAAGTTTTACTATACGTTCAGTTCCCTGATGGACAGGGCTGTCAGCTTGGGAAATACTCAAAATATGACAATAATTAAGCCTAGAATAATACTGCATGATTTTTGTGAGAGTTTTCAAACAGAAGTTTAACTGTTGTGAAATACAGGCACCTGTGACTTCAGTTCATCAAGAATTTTCTTTATTTTGGGATTCTTCATTTATTGGAGGCATGCTAGAAAAACAAAGTTTTCTTCATGAATTTAGCGTAACAGTCATATGGGGGGTAGGGGGTTGAAGTATTTCTTTAAGCAATGAATAAAGACATTTATTCAACAGTAATGAGTCTCCTCATAAACAATGCCCCATGTAATCAAGATAAGACTTTTCAAAGAAACCAAAGAAACTATTTCAATGAAAACCTTTTCACAGAAATGTTTATTCCTATTGACCACTGAGACTCGAGATGGGTGTGAAATTATTTTTAGTGCAGGAAACTAGAACTTTCTGTCTTTCTGACTTCCTATTTTCTCTTTGTCAATGACTCTTTGAGGTTTCAGGCAGTGTGACTTCAGTGTTTGATATGTTTCCAGAATTTAGTTTTGGCTCATTTTTAGTTGAGTGTCAGTGTGTTTCTGTTTGTGTGGGGCTGTGTCACATTATCAAACACGGGGTTACAGTTGTTTATTTTTCAAAAGTGACATTATCTTCCCCCTGCCCTTCCACTACCTATGGCTCATGGGTTAGTTTAACTCTCAGACTGGAAATGAGTCCCATCCTGCTCCTGGGCCTCCTGTAAAACCTGTGCAGGCAGCGCACACACTTCCTCTGAGGAAAGAGCTGTAATGTAGGAGCTAAATTAAAGCACACACATTGGTTTGATGGCACAATCTAGCTGCAAACAAATGACAAAAGTACAGACATTTAATTATTTTTTTAAAGTTAATCCCAAGTGAAATATGTTTTAATGGACTTTTTATTTGGTTTCTAAGCCCTTCCCTGTACTCCGTATGAAAGCAGTATAGAGGAGACATACATCCATACTTGCTGCAGAACTCTGTCTTCACCTCTCATTCCGGTGATGAAATTAGCTAGCAACATTGTCTAATGCAGAGTCGCCGTGATGGCGAGCTTCAAGTGTCCTGAAGGGTTTAACATTATCTGAAACCAATTATACACTGTTAAAATACCTGATTAGTTCATAGTCCACAAAACAAAGTTGACATGCTGAAGAGACACAAAGTTTTTGCCTTGGAGCAAAACTCTTTGTTTTTCTCTAAAACACTTTGCCTAACCAGGCCACACAAATCTCTCAGAGCAGGTTTCTGCATGCAACAGTTTGTAAGCATGTGAGCGTCTCACCGTACAAAGTATTGGGCAAAATGACAGCAAAGATGTCTAAATACAAATGCATCCACCATTAAAGAATTTTTGTTTCTATATGTTTGCTACTTATTATAGTTTTTATCTGTTTTGGATTCACCCTGCATTTACCAAATCCCTAGGTAATTTCTTTTCACAGATTTCTTGTTAACTTCTGGGGCATCTCAGTTTGATTGTATTCCCCTTCTTTGCCTGGGCTATTTATTGAACTTTTATGTTAT
>NW_024611161.1:0-1798 GCF_008729295.1 Plectropomus leopardus
AATTAGGAAAGCAGCTTTGTGGTGGCTTCTATACTGTATTTGTTTCACATATTTTGACTTGCACTGCATTTATCACACTCTAAGTCGAAATTGTTATTATCTCTTTCCTACTTTGCCCAAAATGATTAAATATTATATATAGCCTGGTGAACACTTATTTTCCTGTACCATATGTTTAAAAAGATGGAATAGTCATTAGGTGGAATCATTTGAATTAAATATGCAGAAACAGAGTGGTTCTGAACTATTTTGTGTATAATTAATCTATTTTTGCACTTTTTTTAAACAGCATCTTCAATCATCAGTTTTCTAAGCCAACATTCGTTGTTCACATAAGGAGTTAAAGCTGAAGGTTAGCTCTTTTTTTAAAGTAAAGAAAAGCAAACATTCAATACCAGTCTTGTAAAACTCTGTCTTTGTATTCCTCGGTTGTTAAAAAGGTTGTTTCTGAAATCATAGTACGTTGTGCTGTTGTGCTGGATTGTACTATATTTAAAAACTTTCCTGTTTGTTGTCCATTCACTTTATGTTCCTTCTGTGCATTCATGAAATCACGTTGATAGTGTTTGACAAGACAAGTGCTGTCGGTAGCAGTATCCAAAAAGAGTGCACGGAGTCTGCATTTTGTAGGGACCACAAGCAGGCACAGTTAATGATCTTCTAATTCATCACGCTCTACTGGACTGTGAAGTGTTTGCCTCAATGCCACTTCTCCAACGAGTGTGTTTCAAAAGTGACAATGTCAGCAAAGTTCTGCAAATCCAAATGACAAAATAGTATTTTCTTGTAATCCTTATGAGTCACTTCCATGGAGCAGTTGAGGATTGCAACATCAGAGAAGAGCTGGTTTAGACCCTATTAACCCTCTACGATCAAATAAATGTAAAAACGATTAATAGACGGATTTTGAAAGCTTTAACTTGAAAGAACATTCTCTTTATGGAGTTATTCTCAAATGTCATATTTTCTATTATTAGTCAATGTTTTTTCATTGTGCCACATCAGTTTTTGTGGTTGCTAAATAGCAACTAACCGTCCTATGCTTGCCTGAAGCTTCACTTGAGCAGCCAAGTTTGGTATCAATCTTTTCCTCTAACTGAGCAAGGAAGCAAAAAAGCACATTACCCAAATGTCTGTCTATGGCTTAAAACAATTCTGTCGGGTCACCTTCAGTGAACATAAACTAACAAAATGTCTTTCAGGCAACTGTCTGATACACATCTACTGTACTAAGCATGGCTCACTGCTGCTCCGTTGTTATGTGGAAATCTGTCACAGCACAGTGAATTTCAGGAAATAGAGAGATCAAATGCATGGAAATGCATCTACATCCAAATGCCTGCTGTGCTGATCTTCTCACGGGTGAAAACTGAGAAGTATCGTCATCCAGTTGTTGTCTTTCTCATTATAAACGATTCCCCAGCCTCCTCAAACTTCGAAAACAGACAAGGAAAACACTGGCCTCTCCCGATTTTCTCAGTCCCTCTCAATCTTTCTGTGCCTCCTTCTCCCTGCTCATGTATAAATTCTCTGGGGAATATGACTTAACTGTTACTTCTCTCGATCAAAGCAATCACATCTTGTTTCAGGAGTGGATGGCAAATGTATCGCTGCTTACTGAGAGATGTGCAAGCCAACATGCCACCCAAAATCCACCAATAACTGATCATCACACATATCTCCTCATATACCCACCAGTAATTATCTGGCCTCAACACAAATGTACAAAATAGAACTGAGAAAAATACACACACGCACGCACGCACGCACGCACGCACGCACGCACGCACGCACGCAC
>NW_024611163.1:0-1145 GCF_008729295.1 Plectropomus leopardus
TCTGTTCTGTTCTGTCTGTTCTGTTCTGTCTGTTCTGTCCTGTTCTGTCTGTTCTGTCCTGTTCTGTCTGTTCTGTCTGTTCTGTTCTGTCTGTTCTGTTCTGTTCTGTCTGTTCTGTGCTGCAGCTAAAGAGGAGGAGAAGCAGAAGCTGATGAAGTGGAGCTCTGAGCTGAAGCTGGAGAGAGAGCAGCTGGAGCAGAGAGTCAAGCAGCTCAGCAACTCCATAACAGTGAGACGCACAAACACACCGCTCAGCAACAACGCAACCACAGACAACGCAACCACAGACAACATAACAGACAACGCAACCACAGACAACATAACAGACAACGCAACCACAGACAACACAACAGACAATGCAACAACACACAACGCAACAGACAACACAACAGACAACGCAACAACAGACAACACATCAACAGACAACATAACAACAGACAATACATCAACAGACAGCTCCACCTCATGCTGACAGAGACCTGGTGGTTCTCAGAGGCAGCACTGAGTCCGGCTGAGGTCAGATCCTGGGATCTGGTCCACAGAGGTGATTTCTAAAAGAGTGAGATCATCACAGTTTGAGTAGAGCAGGGATACTCAACTTACGGCCCGCGGGCCAAATCTGGCCCCTGATAGGGTCTCTGGTGGCCCCCAACCATTTTCTAATGTACAGTAAAAATAAAGTGATGACTCAGTGAATAGTTTTTGTCCTTTTAGTCTCCATAAGGTGTCAGAGAGACAGATAGAAGCACAGGAAGTGGACGTGACCAATGATTTTTGGCAATAAATGAGATGATGTCGTTGTTGTTGTTCCGTCAGAAATGCATGGAGACCAAAAACAGCATCCTGGCTCGTCAGAAGGACATGCACCTGTCCCTGGAGAAGGTCAAACACCTGATCCGTCTCATCCAGGCCTTCAACTTCAACCAGGCTCTGACCGACACCAACGGCAAGGACGCCGCCGCCAGGGTCCAGGATGCCGCCGCCGCCGCTGCCGCCACCACCACCGAGGCTGCTGCAGGAGCCAACTCTGTGGAGAAGGTGAAGGCCGGGAGCTCCTCCACATGCAGCACCACTGGAGGAGGCGACAAACAGGAGGAGCACGGAGCCGCAGGGAGCAACCAGAAAGCAGGAGGAGCAGCAGGAGG
>NW_024611164.1:0-4087 GCF_008729295.1 Plectropomus leopardus
ACATACTAACATTTATACGTACATATGTAAGCATACATGTACATATATACTACATTCCACCAATCTACCCATACAGTCTACACATACATGCACATTCATGTATATATATGTTATACATGTACACAACCAAACACACAATATACAGTTTATGAACAGTAATTTAATTTGTGTGCACAGCACAGACGTCATACTCTGTCACAGACAGACATGACTGTCTTCAAAGTCTTTCCTCATTCTTAAACCTCTGTAAAAAAAAACAAAACATGTTTGTGCATCTTCCTGAAACAGGTAATGTTTGTGCATCGCTTGGTAACTGAAAGCTGTTTTCAGAGTTCGACCATCATTTGAAACGAGGAAACAAAACCCACAGTGCCGCACCTCGTGCTGGAGTCAGCCCTCCTTCCTCTTCCTGCTCAGATAAAGCAGTCGTCACGTCTGCAGTCTGAAAATGGGTGGGACCAACGTGTTAGTGACGCGAAAGAGCTGATTTTCATGCTCAAACTAGTTTCACTTTTCAGGAATTGAGACTCAGTCGGGCATTGGCACTCAGAGGAGAAATGGCGCAGAAAGGAGTTCAGCTGAACCGAGAGACCTTTTCTTGTTCCATCTGTTTGGATCTACTGAAGGATCCGGTTGCTATTCCCTGCGGACACAGCTACTGCATGAGCTGTATTAAAGGCTTCTGGGATGAAGAAGACAAGAAGCAAATCTACAGCTGCCCTCAGTGTAAGCAGACCTTCACCCCGAGGCCTGCCCTGCTGAAAAACACCATGTTAGCAGCTGTAGTGGAGGAGCTGAAGAAGACTGAACCTGCTCCTGCTGATCTCTGCTACGCTGGAGCTGGAGATGTGGCCTGTGATTTCTGCACCGGGAGAAAACTGAAAGCCCTAAAGTCCTGCGTGCAGTGTCTGATTTCTCTCTGTGAGAAACACCTCCAGCCTCATCACGAAGTGGCTCCGTTAAAGAAACACACGCTGGTGGAGCCCTCCAAGACGCTGCAGGAGAACGTCTGCTCCCGTCACGATGAGGTGATGAAGATGTTCTGCCGCACCGATCAGCGGTGCATCTGTTATCTCTGCTCCGTGGACGAACACAAAGGTCACGACACGGTGTCAGCTGCAGCAGAGAGGAGCGAGAGGCAGAGAGAGCTCGAGGGGAGTCGACAAAAAATCCAGCAGAGGATCCAGGACAGAAAGAAAGACCTGAAGCTGCTCCAGCAGGAGGTGGAGGACATCAACGGCTCCGCTGATAAAGCAGTGGAGCACAGCGAGGAGATCTTCACCGAGCTGATCCGTCTCGTGAAGCAGCAGCTCAGATCGCAGCAGCAAACTGAAGTGAGTCGACTCAGAAAGCTTCAGGAGGAGCTGCAGCAGGAGATCGCGGAGCTGAAGAGGAGAGACGCCGAGCTGAAGAAACTGTCACACACAGACGATCACAACCAGTTTCTGCAAAACTTCCCCGCACTGTCCCAACTCGGTGAACCCACACACTCTTCCAGCGTCAACACTCATCCTCTGCGCTGCTTTGAAGACGTGACAGCGGCCGTGTCAGAGGTCAGAGATAAACTGCAGGACGTCCTCAGGGAGACAAACGTCTCTCTGATGGGGACTGAGGTGGATGTTTTGCTGTCAGATTCAAAACCAGAGCCCAAGACCAGAGCTGAGTTCTTAAAATATTCACGTCAAATCACTCTGGATCCGAACACAGCACACACGCAGCTGGTTTTATCTGAGGGGAACAGAAAGGTAACACGCACGGATCACCAGCTGTACTCTGATCATCCAGACAGGTTCACTGACTGGGCGCAGGTCCTGAGCCGAGAGAGTCTGACTGGACGTTGTTACTGGGAGGTGGAGGGGGTACGAGGAAATGTTGATGTAGCAGTCACATACAAGAACATCAGCAGAGTAGGGAGGTCGGATGAATGTAGATTTGGTTCCAATGACAAATCTTGGTTGTTAGGTTATAACGGTTACTACTGCTACAACAGTGTCCAAACTTATGCCTCAAGTAATTGGCGCTCCAGAATTGGAGTGTACCTGGATCACAGTGCAGGTATTCTGTCCTTCTATGGCGTCACTGAAACCATGAATCTCCTCTACACAGTCCAGACCACATTCACTCAGCCCCTATATGCTGGACTTTGTCTTTATCAATCCACTGCTGAGTTTTGTAAACTCAAATAGTCAGAAGTCATTTAAGAGTTAAAAGTATTTTAACTCTTATAGGGATAGTTTGGATTTTTTGAAGTGGACTACTTAAACAGAGTCAGTGTATTATGTGCAGTAGATGTCAGTCAGCGGGCCCCCAGTTTGGAGAATCAGGCTGGAGTCTGGAGTTTCCATTACCCCTCAAATTTAGCAAATTGAAATTGTGAATAAAAAACATGCCTAATGAAAAGACATCAACTTTGAAAAAACTCCCATCGTAAAAAAGTTTTTATGCTCGCATGAGGTGGTATTTCAGTCGATTTGAAAAAGTCATACTTTGCAAAACTGCAATGGAAACACGTTTTCGGCTTTTCTAGGTCACATGATGCTGTGAGCTCTTCAGTAGGAACTGGCTCCCTCATGACGCAGCAGGAGCTACAAGAGCTGTTTGCATCACATAACTCTTCAAAAGTTGAGCAGAAGTTCAATGGAAACGTAGTCATTTCGCAATTGTGCTTTATTGGCATTTCAAAACTATTGCTTAAGTTTTGTTCAAATCTGTAACGGAGACCCACCAACAGAAGCTAAGCGGCGATGTAATGTTGTGGATGGGGGTCAGCAATTTTTTTTTTATTTTAGCCACCTAAAAAATGAGTTTGGCTTTAATAAGAGCGATGTTACGGCTTTATTTTAATGAAGCCAATGGCAATAAAAACACATTCAATATAGCGTAGTGAAATGCTTTGTTTCAGTGTCCAACTTCTGCCTGCGTCTCCAGACTGGATGTAACACACTAACCATGGATAAATAGCAGACCTGGCTGACTGTCTGGAGACAGACTGTGTCCGCTCTGTGGAGACACAGCAGAGATGTAGTGCATATGAAGATACTAGAACAAGTGCTCTACAAAAATTACATGTAAACTCCAAGATTTTGATACGCTCTCCGAACAGATTAATATGCAACTTTTCCTTCTCGGAGAAAATAGTGTCGGTGCCACAGAAGCAGTGAGATACGTGAGTGCACGTCACAGCCAAAACAACAACTGACACAACGACACGTAACAGCTGGAGTTCATCTCCTCACAGCTCACACTGACTTTTCCTTTATTACTCTTGACTTACTTTATTACTGATGTTTTTTTAATTGTTTTTATTTGTTTCTTTTTTTTTATGTATATATGTGTGTTTGACAGATAGATGGATAGATAGAGAGATAGATGGATGGATAAATTTAATATGTAAATGTATATAATATGTGTAAAAAGATTTTTTTTTTGATAAAAATCTTTGGCAAAATCATGTTTTTGTTCATGCTAATAAAGCTTTTTGAATTAAAAAAAATGAAAATCTTTATTTGTACAGCACCTTTCATACATAAAATGCAGCTCAAAGTGCTTTAGATTATTATTACCATTACTCAGGTCAGAGATGGAGAATAAATAAGAGATATAAGAGATAAAAGAAATATTAAAAAACAAAGGTCAAAACAGCAAAATCGCACTAAAACATAAAAGAATTTTATCAGAACAAACAATTATAATGTGCAATAAAAATCATTAGACATGGGAATTAATTAAAAACAAGAGCATAGATATGGGTCTTGAGCTGCTTCTTGAAACTATTTACAGATGTTACTTCTCTTATATATATGGTGCAGTCTGTTCCAGGCCACTGGTGCATAAAGACAAAATGCTGCTTCACTGTACTTTTTGTAATTCATTTTTGGTGCATTATGCAGGCCAGCACCAGAGGACCTGAGAGATCAGGTAATACTGGGTAAAATATGGATTTGATATGGATGGATGGAAGTATGGAAAGTGCTTCATACAACCTCATTTTTTTTTTAGAAAAAATGTTAACTAGTCCTTTAAAATTGAGAAATTCCAGTGAATTCCAGAAATGTCCAGAAAAAATATATTAATAATTATATTGTTT
>NW_024611165.1:0-1393 GCF_008729295.1 Plectropomus leopardus
AGGTCCGCCATTCCGCATATGGATTCACATCACCTACCCAGGTTCATGACATTCACAAGAAACAATGTATCTGTTTAATCCAGCACAACTTTGTTTCATTGATTTCGGCTCACCGTTTACTGTTTACATCAGAGCTGTTAGTCATTTTATCGTCATTGTCGGGTGCAAACTTTGTATCTCCACATTTCACTATTTTCATTTTTTTTCATAAACTAATTTTATTGGTCCCCCTATATGTCTATTAGTGGGTTTTACCATTTCACAATCAATGAAAAAAATTAATTTAAAAATATTATGAATAACCTTTCTATTGCCATTGATTCCTTTTTAAAACACAGTGTTTTTTTCTAATTTCTGAAAAATAGCAATTTTGGAGATAGGAGGTTTGCACCCGACAGCAGCGATATCCTAATTACTTGAGATTATTTTTCAAAAATCTCAATTTAAATATTTTATAAAAGAACAGATAATCAACCCTATAGTATTGTTGCAATATCATTATCAATTATGGTCAAAAATATTAATATTCTCCATTTCGCCCAGCCCTTTAAATGACATCTAAGGCCTTGTTTAATGCAGTCAGGATTATTTCATCTAATATCTAAGTTCGCATTAGAATTTCAGCTTTTGAAAAAAATGTCAATATCATGATCATTTCACATGCACCATGATTAATCGTTTTGTTTTGTGTAATTAAAGCAACATAAACCCACTTGGCTTCTCTCTGAGCTACTCAAAATGTTTCCTGTATTTTCAGGAGTCTGTGCAAAGGATATCAGTTAATTAACCAGTAGGAATAAATTATTTGTAATTATCACCACAGGACCAAAGAGAGAGAGGGAGAAAGGGAGATAAAAATCTTGTATGTTAATCAAGCCATGATGAATTGTCCACGCTCATACAAACACGGCCTCTTCATGAGTCCCCTGTGCATTTCTTATTCACACACACACACACACACACACACACACACACACACACACACACACACACACATGCACACACACACACACACACACACACACACACACACACACACACACACACACACACACAAACAGCACAACAGAGTGGGCGGAGAGGAGAGAATTAATTCTATGAAGTGAGTTGGCAAGGAGACACTGTATGTAGATAAGTGGTGGGGGTGTGGACGATATGTGTGTGTCTCTACGTGTGTGTGTGTGTGTGTGTGTGTGTGTGTGTGTGTGTGTGTGTGTGAAAGTATAGGATTAACTGACCATATTATGTGCATATGTGAGACAGTGTGTGTGTGTGTGTGTGTGTGTGTGTGTGTGTGCAGAATGCCGAGCAGAAGTGTTGTATACTCAGCAGGGTGTTACTCTCTGTGTGTGTGTGTGTGTGTGAGTGAGAGAGGACATAAGTAGTGTACTAT
>NW_024611166.1:0-5909 GCF_008729295.1 Plectropomus leopardus
CTTATTTTTATTTTTATTATTATCATTATTACTTAATATATATGATATCTATCTATCTGCCTAACTATCTATCTATCAAACAGCTGCAGCACAGTCCTCAGAAATCTCTCTCAGTTTAATCAACACAACACCGGAAACGCCAGCATTTCCCGTGGTCCTTTAGTTTAATAATACATCCATGATATGTCCCAATTCTGACGTGTTCACGTGACGTTTAGAAACCGGAAGTGACGAAACACTTCGAAATAGCGCATTTTTAATAAAACAAACAAACATGGCGGCCCCCGTTCTCCAATCTGCAGATGTCTTCCAAGGAAATCTTGGCTCATTGTAAGGTTACGGTAAGAATAACTTTTATATTGTCACTTTTACTTCATTATGAATGTCTACTGAATTGAAACAACTCATAATTACTCATTTTTCAGTAGTTTCTATAGTAAAATCGGGTGGAAAGGTATTATACTTCAGGTGTTTAATCCCAGGAGTCCTGCAGAACCGCTGGTGATCTCGGCAGACATTTCTGTGCGTGAAAGCCTCATTTTTAAAGCTAGTGTGAAAGTGGTGGTATCATTTGAAACTAGACAGTCTAATGCAGACCTGGGCATTTCACGGGCCGCGGGCCGGATCCGGCCCGCCTGATGGTTCTACCCAGCCCGCAATTGTGTGCGTGAAACCTATAAACTTGATAAATAAATAAAATTAAATAACGTAAATTGGCTTTTATTTTGAAACGCTTGTCTGTCGTGAGTTTGCTTCTTCCTGTGTCACAAGTAGCTTCAGCTGTTTTGACATCCGGCTGAGGTGCGTCAGTTTGTGAGCGCACACCAGAGCTTTGTTTTGTTGTTTTGTGCATCACAGAGGCGATTTTGAGGGGCCTGCCACTCGAAATGAGCGTTGAAGAAAAGCATAAGGGCGATCACGAATGTAGTGTTTAATAAGCCATCGACTGCTGTATGTTTTCACGGATGTTGGCGGTAAAGCAGCGTGCTTAACTTGCAAGGAACATGTTGCAATATTAAAAGACTATACCTTGAGACAAAATGCGGGAAATGTAGAAATATGTGCAATGATCAAAGCAGCTGGACCAAAATGCTCACAGTCTCCTGTCCTTATACATAAGAGTTGGACACTGTCCCAAGTGATGGGAAACTTAAGCTGGCGGCAGGCTTGCAGTCTGATGTGCTTGCACAGTGCTTCAGATGAGTGACAGTACTGACATGTCACTCATGTTTAAAGAGGAGAGCTTCCCACACATGAGAAGACTAGTGCTCACATTATTTTGTTACGCTTTGTTATGTTCTCCCTCATTTTTTATTTTCTTTCTTTTTTCTTTTACATTGACAATACAAAGTGACAAACAAAGTCATGTTCTGAAAAAAAGGGTTAAATAAGTAACGTGCATGTGCGTTTAGGTCAGGAGATGGTGCACAGGATTTTTTTCCCCATCAGGCTAAATCTTGCTTTTAGGGACCTCCAGTGTATCTTTGTATCTTTTGGTGTGCTGAGATTTTTTTTTTTAATTTTCTTTTTTTTTTGTTTTGTTTGGTGTATGGTGTGTGATAATTGTTTTTAGTGTTGGAGGTTTGTTCTGTTTAGGGACTGCAAATGTAAACTAGCTAATAGCTTAATCTGGCATGAATCATCTCTCCTAATTTTGAGATTAATGTTTTTATCACGGTACTTGCTAAGATAATAATGCTCTGTTTTTCTGCGGCCTCTCTCTGCTGATGCTGGCCTCTTTGTGCTTGATTTTGTTATTATCATCATTACTATTATTATTGTTGTTATTATTATTAACAAGAATGTCCTTCCTCAGATGCAGACAATTATATCAGAAATAAATCAACAAGACATGCTCAAAAATGGGCTTATTGTTTGATCTATTCAAATCTCCTGCTCACTGATAACTGAAAGATTAAAACTAGCTCCACAGCCTGTTGGGCATCACTGTGATATCAGTGTGTGACTGCAGGACCAGTCGATGTTGAAGGAGCAGGTCTTGTTGATATGTCCTACGAACTGAGCAGGAAAAATTGTTGAACAATTGACAGTTTCTGAAGTTTCTTGGGAGTTGATGACCAATCATTTTATAACTTTCTACAAGAAAAATTGATTGACAAACAAAAAGCATGATCCTCATGTTAGAATTACAAGACTGACGTTAAATCAAACGTCTGACTGAGCTCCGAATTCTCCACAAAACACCCCATTCAGTGTTGTCAGATGCATGATAATTATCATATATGTACGACAATTTTGCCCTCTGTACGATGCATGATCAATAACTCCAAAATCAATGTAATGTGCAATAATTTTACCACTGTGACACTTACAAAGAGCACTTTTTTAAAAACACACAGTTTAGTTAAAACGTCTCATTTTCTGGCTCCTACATCCGTGTTTACGCATCACTTCTCACATGATCTCCTTACAGCCAATAAGGTTTGGTGAAAGCCATGATGACGTGAGGTGACAGGTCACGTTTGTCGAGCACACACCGCTTTTGTTTGTTTTCATAAACACACGGCCGCCGGTCATTTAGATACTTGTTTACTGAAGTTATGAATTAATGTTATTAACAGTAAAAGGCAGAAACAGGACGCAGAGGGGGCGGCAGGACATTAATCACAACTGTTTCCGCAAACAACCGAATAAAAAAGATGCATATGTTGGTGAGAAGCATCAGAATGATGGAATGCTCTGTGATAAAGTGCGGCTGAGCAGAGCAGTCAAGGTTTCGTGCAAATTAGGTGCATTAATTGCATCTGGAACAAAATATTGCTTTTTAGGTTTTGACACAGCAGGCGGTCCGAGCTGGACGACAGCAGGCCTGTTCTGACTCCACAGGAATGAGGAGAAAATGTTTCAAAATGTGTTTGAAAGGAATAAATGTGACACTCGTGTGAATTTTGTCTTTGAATAATACCTCTGGCTGTCCTCTGTGTCTCTCAGGTCAGGATTGTATTGACATCGATTCCAAGTACAAGCAGGAGGGGAGGGTCCAGTTTGTGATTGATGCAGTGTATGCCATGGCCCACGCCCTTGCAACATGCAGAGGGACCTGTGTCCCGTAAACTCCGGCACCTGCCCCGAGATGGACCTGGTAGGAGGAAACATCTGCATCATCAGCTTCAATGGTAAGTGGACGGATGGTCCTCTACTCCTGCAGGACATCAAGTCCTTCTTTACTGTCCGTGCCGTGCACTTTGAGGGACGAGATCGCACCTGACTCACTGAGACGAGAGCAGCTTCAATATAAAAATGAGGACAATGGGACGACATTTTGGAATCAGAGGCCTTCTAGTTTCAGTTTGTATTTGGAGCCGTATCGACCCATCACATTAAAGTCACAAATACCGTGATGACACAGCCAGTTACTGTTGAGAGTACGTCCTCCAGTACGGGGACACCGGGCCCCCCCCCCCAGGAGCCAGACCGGGAAGGGGTTGGAGCTTGTAGGTGAGCGTCTTTTGGGTGGGTCTTTGGCCATAGGGCCCAGTCAGGCTCAGCCCAAATAAGTAACATGCTGCCACCACCCTGTGGGCCCGCCACCCGCAGGGTCAGAATCAGGCCCGGGCACCCGGGCAGCAGGCAGGGGCGGGGCCCCTGGCGTGCTGACCCCTGGCTTCATAGACTTGCTCCAGCAGGTCTGTAACTCTCGGCTGCATGCCGTGCATCCCGGGGGAGGATGGGGACGTGGAATCCAAGTGGTCCATGTTCAGAACCTCTATTGTGGGAACGGCTGCTTGCAGCTTAAATTGTAAATTTGAGTATTTCTTCTCTTTACCCTCCACAACAGCTGATGGAGGCAGCGGCAGACCAACAACTTCCACCGTTCAGCGGAGTAAAATGACTGCTTTTCTCAAGGAAGACTGGTGTTTTTGATGCAACTGCTTCAGATCTCCTTTCGGTAAGGGCTGTCTTATTCTTATTAAATATTCTGAATATTGTGAATACTTAAACTTATCTTAGGTGGGCCTTTTTTAGGTGGCTTAAAACTAATCAATGCATGAGTTTGCTCAATGCTGTTTTATTATATGTACGTGATGCAGCAGTTTTCTGTCCCAAAGTTGCTGTAAATAAACAGCTGTGATTGTGATTTGCTCTGTAGCAACTAGCTAAAAAAGGGAGCATATCGCCATCTACTATGGTGGAGTTTAGCATAGTTTAACAATAAATCGATTCTCCACCCCAGTGCTGGTTTACTGGGACAAAGACAGAGGTACAATTAAATGGATAGAGCTATAAATAGAGTTCGACTTATCTGTGCATGTAAAAGTACTGGCGGGTCGATTGACCTCTGACCTCAAGATATCTGAATGAAAATGAGATCTTGAGGTACCCATAAGTCTCCCCTTTACAAACTTGCCCACTTCATGCAAATCCCCTTTATGCAAAACATAAAGGTTTTTGCATGCAGTATAAATGTGTTTTTTGTTTTTTTTTTGCTTATTCTAAACATGGTGTATTTAAATTTTTCTGTACACTGAGGTCCCTAAACAGCCTTGGAGTGACATAAATTGGGCATGACTGAAAGCAGAGACACTAGAAACTTTAATGAGCCCAGTTTTATTTATGTGTGATGTTCACCCCATAATAGCTGTTTTATTGTAGTAATATACTTGACTTCACTGTCTCATGTGACCCATTGTGATAATGTCTTTTGTGGCAAATATAAAGTCTATCTTTGTCTGAATATGGACAGAAACATGTATTCTTTGCCCAACGCAATGCACTATAAAGTTGGTAAAAAGGTTCCTGTTTGGGGAAAAATCACATAAACCAGCTGATGTGTTCCAATCACAATGAAAAATGTGTTTTTTTGTGATCAGTTACTTTCCTAAAATGCCTGAAATATCAAATACAATCGAAAGGGCCCATAAACACCTCAATTTAAAGAAATTACAATTTTCTGGCTATTATTTCATGGTTTGGACTTTACAGGGTTAAGACAGTGCTTCAGTTAGTGTACTGAACTCCCTTTTTTAACCTGTTCAAGTTAAGGCTCGTGTTTACAACTATACAACTTAATTTATAAGCAGAGCACTTTTATCCAGCAAGAGGAAAATTGGCCATGTTGGAGGTCAAACCCATGTGCTCCTGATCGTGAGGCAGCAGTGCAAACCACATAATTCCTACCAGTCAAAATCATTTGCGCAAGCACACACTTTTCCCAGGAGAATACCAGTTAACCAGATCACACTCTTGTGTGCATTAATGTCTTTTGAGAGCAGCAAAATGAGGGAAATGTGGAAAAGGGTACACAGATTGTTGCACTAACCTCCAGAGAAAATCTGTAAATTAAATTCAAAGATCGAGTCTTTGGGATTGTTGGCTATATAGAAGCTGATTTTACTTGTTTGCACAAATTATTTATTTGCAATACAGATTATTAATTCAAACTGATATTTTAAGCACACCAAAAACACAGAACAATATTGTTCCAAAGCAGCAGTTGATTTACTTAATTTTATGTGAAACTGGTCCTGACTGCACGTGAACCCTTTGAAACAGGAACAACATCAGTTTTCTCAGCTGCATTCAGAGGCCTTTCACTTTAAAACCTTGACAAATCCATTTAATTTCTTTTGAAAACATGGCTAAAAAGGCATTGAGCAACTTAAGAAGAGATGTCCCACAAATTGCAAGAAATTAGGAAAAGGTGACAAGAAGTACCTGAAAATACCTTTTGTAAAATAAGGAGAAAGATAGAGGGGGAGAAATTATTAGAAGTTAATAATAATTTAAAATAGGAACAAATGTCCAGAAATGATTATTAATTATTTTTAATAACAACGATTATGATTTTAATTTTAATAACCCATTCTATAAATTTTGTTTTGCTGCTTTTTTGTTTTTTTAAATTTTTTATTATTATTTTTTATTTATTTTCTTTACTTTGTGTACTT
>NW_024611167.1:0-3873 GCF_008729295.1 Plectropomus leopardus
GGACTATAAAGATCTAACACAGTCATCCTGTGATTTGTGACTGAACACCTGTTTTTTTATTATTAAATTTAATTCATAATATTGCATCAACAATATGTCTGCCCTGGTTTTCTACTTCCTCCTCTTGCCAGTTTTGACACAGCTTTGCCATGTAGGATGTAATAAAAGAAAATATCAATGTTCAGTCACAAATCACAGGATGACTGTGTTAGATCTTTATAGTCCTACTGCATATCTCTTGATGATCTACTGCAACTTACAATAAGACAGTCATAGACTGTAAATCCCATAATCACCCTTATACTCAATGTGCCACAGAGTAGGCTAATGTAAGCTTAAGAAGATGGAAGGAGAGAGCTTCTTTAAGGATTTACTGCAGGCTGTACCTGTCTCAGAATTATGCCAGGCGAAACAGATCTGTCTATTCAATACCAACATTCGACTGTTCATTTCCTTTTTTCCATTTAGAATTTGAGAGTTTTAACAGGGTTCAGCTGGATGTTTGGTGTGACAGAACATTAACATAATATAGTATAGTATAGAAGCTAGCTATACTGACAAGGGATCAGAAATGTGGAAAAACAATTTTTTGCCAACACTAGATTTCAAACAAACGCTGCGCTAACATGAATGAGGTTAAATTAATATAATTATGCATCTCTGCTAGACTTTTGAACTGTTATAAGACTAGATTGATCAAATCATAACAGTAGTGAAAAAAAAAATGTATCCACATATTTTGAGACATCTCTTTCACAATGTTAGTCTGTGGGGGAAAAAAACAACTTTTAGTCCATATGGCATCACGTGATGGACCTGGATGGTGTTATTCCATTTTTGGTTACTATTAAAATTGGCTTCAAAGCCTTGTGCAGTTCTTGGAGACTTGAACAAACATGGTTATACATGATATATAATTTTTTGAGCATTCTGGTACAGCTTAAGAGAGCAATCAGCGTAGCTCCAGCATTACATTTAAAAGTAACTTCTCTGACACCAAAGCAGCAGTTCAACACTATTTTCACAAATTAAGTCCCTGGGCCAGCTCTAAACTAAGGTATTTGTTCGTCTTCACTGAATGCTGCTCCACTGCCTCCTTGTCATATCTACTTAGACAGTGTTGACGGCTGATGTCTGTGACCGAAACATCACCATACTTTCAAGCTCTTTTTCAATAAATCATGTGGTGAGGGGGCGACTTGTGCCTGTCGTCTCAGCTGCATGGGTCACTGAATTTTTAGATTGCATCCCTTATCGAGGTTTTGGGATAAAAACACAATGTTGCTCTTTGAGCTCACAGCTCCATTTCAAAGTGCAACAACATTTGACACTGCTCGCGTGCTGCTATCTGTACACCTTTTCTGACCTGATTTTAAACAAGGTCTGAGGAGGACTGACAGACAGAGCAGCAGTGCTCCTGCTAAGAATCTAAAGCATTCGTGTTAAAAAGTTAATAAAACACCAGAACTGCATGTACAGTGACTGTTTAACTCTGTGCACTTATGTGAATCAAATTATTTTTTTTAATTTTTATTGCTTTATGTCCGATACCACCATCGTTCCCTAATCTGACAAGAGTATTAAGTACTTAATCTCATCTAAACCATAGAGGAGACAATATCAATCATTTTTGTGACAATCACAGGGGTCTTTTGGATGGCAGTTACAGCATTATTATTTTGAAATGAGGACCCATTGTATAGAAGTCATTAAATCTCCATCTTTTGAACTAATTTTTACTATTGTGATTTAGTGGTGTTGTGAGACTGGATATTCTGGCTATAGTTATCCATAGAAATTCAGTTTCTGCCTTGGAATATGAGTGTCAAATGCTCTTACAGAATGAAAGCACAGTAGCAGCTTTCAATATATCTTTGATATTTGACATATCAAAATGCTATCAAAATTGTTCCATATCAAGCTTTCCCTCCCGTAGATTGTTAAGTTGTAACCATGGGCTAATTTAAAACAAATCTGCGTCCACCTCTCTGCTGTGCCATTGTGGTGAGAAATATACATTTGTAGACGATAATTGGACTCATGGTAAAAACCTCCTTAACGTCTGGATCAGAAATAAGGTGAGCAAGCGATAACCTCTCATAGAAAACGGGTTAGCACATAACAGCATGTGGAGGGAAAGTTGCCTGTCTCCAAAATGCCAAACAGTGTCTGGGAAACACTGATATCAAACGTTAAAATGCTTTATTCGATATTTTTAATGGTTTGGATTGGACAGGAAGACACCTCTGCTGATAACTCAGTTCCCGATAAAAACCTCCTGAACACTTAAGGAATGCTAACTGGGAAAAGTTTTCGCTGGTTGCAACTTGACACCATCAAATCCCACTAAATCTTACACAGATCACCTTTAAAGGATAACATTTCTCAAAATGACATGTCAGATGAATTGGCTCACAGGGATGAAGCTACGGACATCTTTTCCAAGAAGTTCAATTATTGGTGAACTTTGACAGGGAAATTTGCAGCACTGTAAAACACCAAATGTTCTTTGAAGGATGTGAGTCAGAGGCAGCCATTTTAACTAATACTGAGACATGGTTATTAAACTGGAGTGGATGGTACAAACACATTTCTGTCTCCTCATCCATGTCACCAAACTCTATAATCATCTAATTCAACAGGATACATGGAGGAACTTCTCAAACTTCTATGTCAATTTAACATCAGGGTTCCCGCAGATCCTAATAAAGTCTTAAAATGCAGTGAATTCAATAATCTAAAAATAAAGCCTCATCTGATATTAAATGACTTAATTACTCTTCCAAAGGTCTTTCAGTGGGATTTTAGGAATCTTTTTTTCTGACATTGCATTGTAAAATCTCAAAATAATTTGTAACAGCTAATTTTTTTATGAAATTATTGAATAAATTCCTCTTCTTAAACTCGTTGTGATGGGAACCCAAGTAGTGCAAACTCACATGTAGAGTGACAAACACAAAATTGCTATGAAAGCCAGATATTTCCCAATTCTGTTGGTAAAACAAATAGATACTTTTATAATATTAAAATATGTTCATCGTCTTCTATGTGTTTCACTTTTTAAAGGGTTGTCTTTCTCAGCAGTTGATCTAACTAGTTAATTGGGCACAATAACATTGTGTTTTATGTTACAATAAACCTTTTAGCAAAATAGAATTGCTTTCAGTTTTGGTCATTAGAAAATTAGTCTTAAACTTGCTGGTTGACATTAAAAGTTGTAAAAACTCTGAAAGCTAATTTGACAAGTGGCAGGAATATTCTTTTTATTTATGGTCTTGTTAAAGTTTACGCTACATGTATGAAATATGTGTAATATGTACTGTACATAGCTAACATTGTCTGTCCTTAGGTTGGATGCTGCTTTATTAGAGACATTGGAGCTGCAGTTGTGCTAGACAGTGTTTCTATATGATTTACAGTGGTGTAGGAGACATAGTGGTTGTCTTGTGCTGTGCATCGATACTCAATCAATATGTTTTGGGCAAACATGCCAATAATACAGGAATTGCAGAACTGCCACAGTTAGAGAAAAAAAAAAGCTTAATCAATTACTGAGTTCATTCAATGAGTCGTAACTGCCTCCATTATATGCAATTGCAGATCAAAGTAGACTTTTTTTAAAGCTGTCATTTACAGAGCCAGACCTAAGAACAAATTCTGCATAACAACTACAAAGTCTGACGCAACAGTATCTCTGTTTGACCTTCACGGCTCTCCATAATCATAAACAGCTCGGTGGCTTTGAAGAGGTGACGAACAACAGCACTGGTATGCTGCAACAAAGACTTCAAATCATTGCTCTGATATCAGACACATGCACATGTGGACACACACACACACACACACACACACACACACACACACACACACACA
>NW_024611168.1:0-1835 GCF_008729295.1 Plectropomus leopardus
AAATAAATAAGTAAATAAATCATTTCCCCCTTTTTTTGTCGTTTGTCAAAGCACTTTGTAAATGATGGTTTTAAAGGTGCTATGTAAATAAAGTTATTATTACTATTATATTTTTAACTAAGGAAAAATGTCCAGAAATCTGTATTCATAATTCTCTTAATTATGTATTTAAAATCATCGCTAATAAAATCATTTTTACAGATTTTTTTTTTTTATTTAAGCACTTGAGGTCATTTTCTCTTCTTTTTCGTTAGTTTTTTTTTACTTTGCTTTATTTTTTTTATTTTCTTGTCATTTTTTGTAACTTTTTAATAATTTCTTGCTGATTTTTGGGCCATATCTTAAGCTTCTCGCTGTCCTTCCATGCTTTTGAAAGAAATGAAGCCGCTTTGCTCAGTTTTCAGAGAGATAAACAAAAAACGACCTTCAGCTTTGCCACATTTGTCACTCTTTCAGGGTTATTTTGTTCCAACAAAAGAATGCAAAATGAAAACAGCTACAGCTTTTTCAAAGTGTGTGTGTGTGTGTTAAACTTCAGCACTCACCCTCTCGGACATCGCCTCCTCAAACTTGTGATTAAAGAGACATTTGTAAACTCGTCCTTCTCCGGCCAGCGTCTGGAAAAAAAAGATCACAGTCTATCAACAGCAGAAAAACTCCTTCACACTGTAAATATAAGAATTCATTTTTTGTGTCATTATTTCTGAATCATGTCACGTCGTGTCTCCTGAAAAGCTGATTCATTGAGATCACCCCCGACTCCTCTGATATCACATATTTTAATTACAGGTCAGAGCTCAAAGACTACGTCCATATGCATGAAAGCGCACGTCAAATTTAAGCGGTGCAGCTTATTCTCGGCTCATGTAACGGGATGTTTTGCAGGACTGAGACAATATGCCCATTTTACACATGTATTTTCTCATGCAGAGAAAAAAAAATCATTAATAACTGATAATGTTGTGGCGCCGGAGGAGAAAACTGACATCGTACCAACAGGCGGAACAACAGAGGTGTCGTAAAACACTGCGGTCTGACTGCTGCTGTTTGGATATCAACGTGAGACTATTGAAGCTTTTACAGTCCGAGATAAAGATACTCGCATAAGACTCGCATTATTGTTCACACATTTATTAAATAAGTCTAAGCTGATTACATGACACCTCAAATGAAGCCTTAATGCTCGTATGTACATATGTATACACACACACACACACACACACACACACACACACACACTGTATACACACACACACACACACATACACATATACATATCTAAATATAAACATAGCAGAAAAAGGAAGGAAATTTGTGTTTGGTAGATTATTTCTTTTAACGATGCTTCTTGGCAATAAGTCTTATACTCTTGGAGAGTTTATTTCCCTTTTAAATGGTGCCACATTAGTGAGGAACATGCATTTGTGGGATGAGCAGCACAGCTGAGTATGTGGGTTTCGCCCATGAAAAATTTGCCAAATCTTCTCTGCTAATGCCAAACAGCTTTTTCTGCTGTTGACTCCTGTTTGGTGGATTGGATGATTGACGTCTGAAGAAACAAGACATGTTGGTAATTTAACAATTATACGTAACAAACAGGAGCCTCAGTCGTTTGTGGAAGAGCCATCAGGTGCCAATCAGGCGCCTGATCGTCAGCGCCTGAAGGTACAGGAAGCTCAAAACAAGAGTCAATAGCAACAGCAAGAAAAGCTGTTTGGCACTGGCAGAGAAGATTTGGCAAATTTTTCATGGGTGCATCCCACATACTCAGCTGTGCTGCTCATCCCGCAAATGCATGTTCCTCACTAATGTGGCACCATTTAAAAGGGAAATAA
>NW_024611169.1:0-2598 GCF_008729295.1 Plectropomus leopardus
ACAATTGTGCAGTTAAAGTGAGAATGTGTAACTTGTGCTGAATACTGTTTCCACATGTGAAAATAACAGAATAATGTTAAAAAGAAGAGTCAAAATTTCAGAACACTGGCTATGAATATTACTTTCACTGCAATATCCATTTAAAATTTGCTCATATTAGCTAACAGTGGCCACAATAAGCTATGGTCATATATGTAACAATAGAGTGTATTACTGAGCAGGGGTGCATTTAATGAGGCTACTTAAAGAGGACCTATGCTCATTTTGATGACTTCTTTTTCCTTCTTAAAAAAAAAACAAACTAAAAATTACCAAGAAATTACTCAAAACAAGTTTTGTCTTCGCAATAAAAATGAAAGGCGCACTGAATTTCCCTTCTGTTAATAAAGCAAAGTGAATTTTCCGTTAAAGAGCAAGCTGCAAACTTTGCTTTAAAAGTGCACTACGTACTTTCAGGGGAGTGGGCGTTGTTTACATTTGCTCTGAAGGCTGCAGTAATTTCACAAAACGTATTGACATGAATTCATTCATATCATATCTTTAGCGATATGCAACACGACTGCATCGGGAACTAGCTTTACAGCAGGCAGCTTTCTTGTCATACGAGACACAACAGGAAGATGATTCCACTAATGTCTGCTGCTGTTTACCAGGTGTTTGTGGGCTGACGCGGTCTTGACAAATTTCTTGTAATGTGCAGGACAATTGCTCAATATGCTCAGAGCCCAAAGGCTTCAATACTTGTTGAAAGTTGTCTGAATGCAGCACATGTAAAGTGATGTCGTTCCAGGTTTCAGAGGATTTCTGTAATTTGACTGATCAGACAATGCAGATGTTGTCACTGACATGAGCATAGCATTTCAAAAGGCCATAAGTGCTTCTGTTAGCTCCAACATTCTCACTACGATGCAACAGCTGCGTTTTTGAGTGTTAATACTGAGGAGAATGCTTTCTGAAGAACTCAAGGTCAGAACTTGGGCTACAGCAGACAAAAATGTTCAAATTTAGCTTTCTAATGGATGTTCTAACACAGAGACATCTCAGATAAGAGATTTTGTTAGATAAGAAATATTTTTTAAAATGCTTGTCTGGTGCATCATGGTTCTGTTTAGGGTGAACCTCTACATTGCATTTCAAGTTGACTTCTGATGATTTTTTTTTCTGTTTTCTTTGATTTTGTCTATCATTTCTTACTTTGAGCACACTGTTCTGGCTTTATCCCCCCCCAAAAAACAGAAAAGTAACACCGGAAGCTCTCTGTGGACGCTGTGGCTGAAAGGTTTGGTAAAATGAAAATGCTAGAGGGCTCAGAAATAGAGAAAAGATAGATGGATAACCCGATAAACCGCAGTCGCTGGCTACCAGTCTGTAAAGCTGAACGGCTGTGGCTGCTTCCTTGTGCCACGGCTTGTGAGTCGACTCGCTCTCTCTCTCTCTCTTGAAGATTAATGACCTTCCTGTTTTCAGCCGCGGTATCTCCCTGCACAGAGTTTTCACTGCGGCTCGCTTTGACTTGAAGTGCGCTTTGAAAAACGCTGCAGAATTTATTGTTGTAGGCGAGACGGCGGCGAAGGTATGCAGGAGGGAAGAATGCACACTCGTGATGATACGGAGAAATGAATAACTATTATTGCTCTCTCTGCCGCTATGACTGTCACCTTCACTGCTGATAATACCACCACCATCACTTCCAGTATCACCAGCAACGCTACTTCCTCCTCTGCCTGCTCTCCCATTCAGATCGCTCACAACAGAGCTAACCTGTTACCCAAACTGCAAACAAAAATAAGTGTGGGAACTGAATTCTCCACCATCAATGTGTTTTTGTAGAGTTTCCCCCCAGTGGACAGAGGTATCTGTGTCCCATCTACTGCGAGACTATTGCTGAGTTGTCCTACTGGAATGTGTCATGCTCACCAGTTTGCTATGGATGAGCTCACACACACGCACACACACACACACACACACACACACACACACACACACACACACACACACACACACACAGAGTAAAGGGTTAGGGTAAACTTTTTCACATAGCCCCGAGCATAAAGCATACAACAGAGCACTGTATGTCTAAGATGGTCATTACAGCGTCTCATAATGTCTGAACTGTTTTTGCATTATGCGCTTCAATTTTTACAGCGGCTGCTCCCAAATCAAATAATTCATGATTTGGATGTATTACCTCTTGCTTGTTTTTGACATTTGATACACCGATTAGCCGATAAACAACATGCCGGTAAAGTCAGTGAACAGAGAGAGAAACGATTCACTGCAGACTTTATGAAACGAGGAAAAAAAGAGGGCTCAAATGAAAGAGACACAGAGCCAGAGAGAGAGAAAGAGAACAACAACTTCTTTCCTGTAAGTCACCTGACACTGGAGGCGTCACACAGCCATGAGTAAACACACCTCCCTCCTGCTCCATCTCTCTCTCTCTTTCTGTCTGGGTCACCCATGTTTTTGGTCCAGGCACAAGCCCTCTTCTTGCAAGAAAAAAAGTTTTGTTTGAGCGCCCTAACTAGTTCCTATTTATAGATCTATCTCCCAAATTCCTCAGCATATACACATAATGAGGAGGGCTCTTTGGTTAAG
>NW_024611170.1:0-1289 GCF_008729295.1 Plectropomus leopardus
GAGTGAGGGTCACCCTGGTTCCCTCAACAAAAAGCCTATTGAATTTTTCCATCAGATTCTGGATTATTGCAGAAAATAAGATCTGTGGCAAACAACAGTTTATGACATTTGCACATTTTGTTCAGCAAGATAATCTTCACAAATGATAAGCACTTTTATGATTTTGAAGCGCAACTGCTATAAATAAAAAGTTCATGTAAGGTTATAAAACAAACTACACCATGGCTGCATTATTTTAGCATAACCACCACAAAGTGTTCTCCAGAAACAGCCTTTTTTAAGACATGTAAAAGACTAAGAATTCACGAGTGGGGTATTTTTGACATATTTTATGTTGTAGAACCAAACCTTTTTTGCCACAGACTTTATTTCAGGCATCTCACCAAAAACCCATTCGAAAAACGCACTGACTCTGCCTATACAAGGGGAACCATGCATGACGCAAGTTTTCAGTGATTGTTCCAGACATCAGTGTATGTTGATTGGATGAACACAAGCCAGTGCGGCAATGGCAACCACCATTTTTAAAAATGTGTTAGCTGTATGAACAACAAACAACGCAAAACACAAACAACAGTTTGTAAAGAAAAATCAATAAATAAAATGAAGAAAACATGGAGAAATGGACTGACAGTGAGGTCTAGGCTTTACTGAGCACATGTGTGACACGGCTAATACATGTCAAAGCAAAAGCAACATTGTTATACCAACTGCCAGCCGACTTACGTAGTTCGGCATTTCTATTGGTGGTGCTAAACAGAAAAATAAGCAACTGAGGGTTTGTGGTTCTCTGGGAGTTCCCCAGTGTTCAGTTACTCTCAGGGAGTCCTGAGGGCTGTTTGGTAAGAAAACGCCTAAGAGTAGCTTTTTCAGAATAATTATCAAAACAATATACCAGGAGAGTGAGAACATTTACTGTAAGCAGTATTCAATTGCACTTGATCAGAGCTATTTTACAAATGAGTGAATAAAATGGATACGACTTATTTCCATATTTATGTATTTGGCAGGGGCCATTATTTCTTCTCAGTTTATGCGTCCCAGATGATGGTGGCTCAAGGTCGAGGTTTGATAGTCACCATTTCATCTATGGGAGGGCTGGGGTACATCTTCAATGTGCCATACGGCGTTGGTAAAGCCGCAGTAAGTTCTCCTCTAATTAAGTCCTCCATTCATGTTGTGTTATTATTAACACAAAGACTTATATCTAATTTAACACAAGTGTGTGTACTGTATAATTAAGTCAGTCTCACAAAAACCTGTTTTGTGTTGTGGTTTGTTTCCAGTGT
>NW_024611171.1:0-1087 GCF_008729295.1 Plectropomus leopardus
TTTTTTAAATGGTTGTTTTTAATTTCTAATTTTTGTTCCAGTTTCAAACAACAAGAACAAGAACATTTTCCATTTTCCGTATAATACTTCTCATTTTCCTATGAGAGCATGTCTAAGTATGCTATGAATAGGCAGGGGTGTCTGTGGTCGGCAAATGAGATACAATATAAAGATACAGCCAGTGTGTAGACAAAGCACCCCCCCCCCCATCGCAACAATGCAGAAAAATAAACTGTAACTTTATGAAAATGCAAATTAGATCAGTTATTAAACATCTACTAGAAAGAATAACAAAAACAAAAAAGAACCAGCAAAAGATTAAAGGAATTGTTCAGCAAATTCATGTTTAATTCATTTCATTAACTATTTGGAGATAAAGGGGAAAACAGTTTTTATCAGTTTACCAGTAAATTATTTAACTCACTGTGTAATTAATTCATGTGTCCAATTCTGTTTTTAATCACCACATATCTTATGGAGATGAAATATGCCCCCCTTACACATTTCTTACATGACATCAGCATCTAGTCATTTCATCTATCACACCTACTGAGGAAATAGGCAGATATGAATACATGTTTACGTAAAATACCCCTTTGTCAATATAACTATACAGTAGAGGAAACTACAAAGAAAAGAAGTGTGAAAGCACTGAATACAACCAACACAAACAATAATACTCTATTGTCGTTGCTGAGTCAACTCAATTGTGCGGCAAAAAAGACAGCAACTGAACAGACGAAGCTGTATAGAAATATCTCTGCAGGGAACTTGCTCAGGTGGCACAACTCAAACCAGGACTGTACTTTGGAAGATAAGAAACCAACTGTGTTATCTTTCTAAGATTGCTTTATTGTTGAGCTGTGGGAGGATGTCAATAAAGCTGGCTTTGACTGGATCAAAGCTATTACTCTGCATAGCCAGGACTAGTGAGGGCATGGGATTAGGTGAGTGGCATGCAGCTCTAATTTTATGAAAAGTCATCAAGTCACATTAATAGACACTAATGAACAAAGCAATAATTGTGTTTATTTGAAATCATTTTCCACTATGATTTTCAGTATAATTAAATCTCACTGTATTTTGT
>NW_024611172.1:0-2397 GCF_008729295.1 Plectropomus leopardus
GACCTGTCATTCGGCATATATGTGACTCCACTAACGCATTTCAATTTCAACAATTTCAGATACTTTTTTTGGTTGGTTGACAGCCTGTTGTTCCTTAACCGTATGTTCAGAAACAGTAAACCAGGACTTTAATTTTCTACATTTTTAAATGGAATTCGGCGCGTGAATTCTTCAGCACGGGAACAATAACTTCGCTGACCGAGCAAACAGAAATTCCTCGCATCCTTGTATCGTCAATCCAGTTTCCAGTTTACCTTTGCTCATCTTTCCCCAGGTGACAGTGGAGAGGAAATACTCCAGAGCAGCCTCTGTCCCCAGAGCCATCACGGTGTCCGACACCAGTATGGTGTTGTTGAGGTCGACATGCAGGACTAACTTTTTCCTCTGGTCGTGGTTTGAGGTCCACAGCCCCCGAGGGACTGTCACCGCGGGGTCACCTGTCCCACACACAGGCTCGGGGACATGTCTGCTGTTTGACCCGTCATGTTCTTCAGCTTCACGGCTGCTGTTTCCGCCGAGCTCCGCCATGAGTTTGACACGGACGATGGTTATTAGTTTGAGAATATTTCAACTCAAACTTGCGACCCAACCGGCTCAGCTGTCTGACTCATTGATATTTAGAGGTGTCGTGCCAAAAAGTGTTCCTCTGCCAGAAACTGGTTGCCGTCCGCGGGAGCGCGCACAGCCTGTTAAAGCTGTATCTCTCACAGTATTTAGCGGCTGTAACGTGGATCCGACAGTCCTAGCATGTAAATACGCACAGCTTTATGTCCGTGGCAAGCGCATTGGTATATCTTTGTGAAACTATAATGTTTCCCGAAACCCAATTTTCACATGTTTACGGTTTATAGTTATCGGGCATGACATTTACGCGATTATATTGTTTCCGTTGTTTGTATGTGTTTAATATATATAAAATCTTGTTGGTAGTATATCATACTTTACGGATGACAAATAATAAAAATAAAGGTATTATCTGCTATTTTCTTTGTGAGCCTGTATTAGGCCTATATTACCTGCTGTATGCCCGGGATCATAACCACTCCAGTCCTTTTTACCTCCTTTTACCTGTCGAAATACCTTTGAAGAGCCAATACAACAGATCAAATCTGCCAAAAAGTGATTGCAGCTCCTATCTTGCCACTGAAAGGTTGTTTCTGCCTCAAAATGACTTGATTTCATTCATAGTGATTATATTTGACAGATTATAGGTCACCCAGTCCCTTTTTTACCTGTATAAATACCTTTAAAAGACCAATGCAACAAGTAAAATGCAATTTTCAACTTGCCAAAAAGTGATTGCAGCTGCTATCTTGCTACTGAAAGGTTGTTTCTGCCTCAAAATGACTACATTTAATTCACACTGAATATATTTGACTGATTTGACAGATTTGTCAGATTATAGCCCACCCAGCCAGTCCTTTTTTACCTGTGTAAATACCTTTAAAAGACCAATGCAACAAATAAAATTCAATGTTCAACTTTCCAAAAAGTGATCCATGTGAGAGCAGCTGAAGATCTGAATACTGGGAGAGATACAGCTTTAACAGGCTGTGCGCGCTCCCGCGGGCTGCAATCAGTTTCTGGCAGACGAACACTTTTTGGCACGACACCGGGCACTTCCTCCTTCTCAAGCAAGCGTCTTCTTCTCCTGCAGATTTATAGTTGTACACTACTGGACAGAGGAAAGAGCGCCATCCTCCGGTGTTGTAAACAATTAGAGAAAGCGTGAAAGTAGGAGTTTTTGTTTTCTTATTTTTAAGTTTTTATGAACAGTTTTGAAAAACTTATATTCAGTGGACAAAACAAAATTTTACAAATAAGAATCATGGGGGGAAAAAAATTAACACAAGTATGAACATACACAGGGGTTTATCTAATAATGTATAGCATGAAAGTGTATGATGGCAATTTCTCTCTCAAAAAGATTATGAATTTAACATTTAACTAGAATAATTAACCATGTATTTCAACCATTCATGAAGACATTTTGATATATATGTTATATATGATATATATGCTCTTGCCAAAATTTCTTTGAGATACAACTGAAAAACAGTCCAGAACATAGTCACATGTACACACGGGGGGACTGTTTCAGTGTTTCTTCCATATTGTCACTGAAGGTGCATTCGTCCTTCTTATCAGGAATGTATCTATAAGTAACAGAATATACTGGATAGCATCTGTGTATGATTTTAAAAAGCAACTCAGATTTTTTTTGGACAGCACGTACTTGTAAGGAAGAGCAAATTCAATATTCCATGGCTCACCATCCAATGCGTGGTCAGGAGTTAAAGTAGTATAGTGGGATTTCAAACACCCACTCAGATAATATCGCATTATTTCATATAGCCACTCAAGTGTTTTGAGTTGGACCCTAGGTTGAAAGGTCAC
>NW_024611173.1:0-1209 GCF_008729295.1 Plectropomus leopardus
GTGTGTGTGTGTGTGTGTGTGTGTGTGTGTGTGTGTGTGTGTTGTGGCAGTCTTCCAGTCAGCAGTGCTAATGCCTGATGTTAATACTGTGTATATAAGCGCTTGTCAGTTTTCTTTGCTAATATTCAAACATGTTGTTCTGTTTAACTTGTTTGCTAAATTCTTGTAATGAAGCCAACGCTGTGACAAACAACAGCTGGATGAAACTAACTGAACAAAATTTGATTAATTAATCCCCTAAGTTACAAAGAAAAATTGCAATTAAAAAATGGTGAAAACATGTTTTTCTCCTGAAAAAATAACACTCTTGTTTCCTCCACAAGTAGAATTATTAAAACGGAACTATAATGCTTTTCCTTATTTTCTGTAATGTCACTATGTNTTCTGTGAATTGAAGTTAAACCATAAAAGTGATGCACTCAAGGTGATTAAGGTAGTGTTGGTTGTCAAAAAATATATATTCGGCTACTAAAAGACTAGTGCACAACACCCTAATATTGGCTCCAGCAGTTGCAGCCACAATAAATATACATCAATCTCAGTCCTGTCTTTGACTAACAAATTTGACATTGCAGAAAAATTTGGCATCACTCTGATTAATTATAAAAACTGTCATCATGGTAATAGTAAAATTAGTTGAAACTGGCTGTTGATGGTCAAATATAATGTCGGTCTCACATTCTCTGCCAACAAGCCAGATGACAGCCAGCGTTATTAGACTGATGAGCTCACTGTAATAAGACACTTGACTCAACAAACGTCTTTGTTTCCCAAAAAGTAAAACCACATTTTCCTAAATACACAAACACTAACAACAAAAAAATAAAAAACAAATGAAATTTGGCTCCTTGCACATCAACAACAGCTCTTTCTGCCAGAGTAAACGCTTGAATGCCAGCAATGTAATGTTAGTAGGTCCGTGCTCAGTGTGTGTGTGTGTGTGTGTGTGTGTGTGTGTGTGTGTGTGTGTTGTGGCAGTCTTCCAGTCAGCAGTGCTAATGCCTGATGTTAATACTGTGTATATAAGCGCTTGTCAGTTTTCTTTGCTAATATTCAAACATGTTGTTCTGTTTAACTTGTTTGCTAAATTCTTGTAATGAAGCCAACGCTGTGACAAACAACAGCTGGATGAAACTAACTGAACAAAATTTGATTAATTAATCCCCTAAGTTACAAAGAAAAATTGCAATTAAAAAATGGTGAAAACAT
>NW_024611174.1:0-656 GCF_008729295.1 Plectropomus leopardus
TATATAAAATCTACAGGCTGGACACCAGCGTTCTGCATTATTTGTTATTCCTTTATTTACACAGATTTAGTGTGTAGAGTGTGAAAATAAACAGGCAGTTGACGTATGAACAGAGAAAAACCGGCAGCTGCAGGACGGCTCAGCTCTGAGGACGGCATTGATTTTAATTTTGGCTCAGCTGAGGGACAGACAGCTCGAAAAGGTGTTTTTTATATTTACTTTAAATAAAAAAGTCCCCCTCTCCTCTGAAAAATAAAGAACAGTCCCACAACACCGGCACAGCTAAGCCATGTCCTGCGTGTTTGAATTAGGGGTGATGTCGGTTTTTCAGGGCCGATACAGATGATCAATAACTAAAGAGACTGATAACTGATATGTAGAAACGATATCTATTTACAATAAAATCAGTATTTCTGTCAATATTTAGAATTTGTAATAAAACAAACTCCAACATAAAACTGTGTTTAAATTCCTTTAACAAATGTCGACACTTTCTTTGTACTTTAAATTAATTCATTTTATTGATGATCATTAAAATAAATCGCAGATACAGATAATCTGCAAAATGCCAAATATTTGCTCCAATAATCAGCCAGAACGATAATCTGAACATATCCACCCTGGACCCCACACACACACACACACACACACACACA
>NW_024611174.1:745-1049 GCF_008729295.1 Plectropomus leopardus
TATATAAAATCTACAGGCTGGACACCAGCGTTCTGCATTATTTGTTATTCCTTTATTTACACAGATTTAGTGTGTAGAGTGTGAAAATAAACAGGCAGTTGACGTATGAACAGAGAAAAACCGGCAGCTGCAGGACGGCTCAGCTCTGAGGACGGCATTGATTTTAATTTTGGCTCAGCTGAGGGACAGACAGCTCGAAAAGGTGTTTTTTATATTTACTTTAAATAAAAAAGTCCCCCTCTCCTCTGAAAAATAAAGAACAGTCCCACAACACCGGCACAGCTAAGCCATGTCCTGCGTGTTT
>NW_024611175.1:0-1664 GCF_008729295.1 Plectropomus leopardus
ATTTTTTCAGTTACTGTATGTGCTCCTGCTCAGATCAAACTCCTTTCTTTCTCCCATCTACGCCTTGCTTTAAATGACATGGGTACAATTATCCATCTAATTCAAAAATGTGCTTGACTTGTAGTTCTTTTTAAACGACAGGGAAGCAAGGGCAATGAGTGGCTGTAAGCTCCGTTTAAGACACTGGCTTTAGTAGCTCATCCCTTCACATTAATCCCTGCAGGGATGGCTGTCCCCACACTGTGCCAACGAGGATTTCATCGAGCACCATCTCATGATCTGTAACTGACTCTGAAGACATGTAAGCCAACGCCGAAGGAAACGCTGTAATTTTGAACAACTAAAACTATCAAACAGACAACAGCTCACCCCAGTCACATGAGCAAGAAATAAACGTTGTGGTAATCTCATTTCCAGCTGCTCCTCTCCCTCTCTGGCGCCTTCTGTCAGCGGCGCTGTGAAACAAATGGCGGACACTGCCACCTAACGTCCAAACTGTAGACATGCTTTCAACTAGTACATAATAACCCACACAAAATGAACCCAACTTTTGGAAATCATGCTTTCGCAAATAAGTGGTCTGAAAGCCATTAACTAAATGTCTAACATGTGATGACAAAAATAGTAGCTAGCTAGGATAACTCGACCTTACCAGTAAAAGGTGACTCGACACTTGGTGCATTGTAGGTGAGCTCTTCCTTGACAAAGTTCACACAACTTTTCCGTCCCTTTGGGTAAGGCGAGGGGCACTATCTTGGATGTTGTCCCGAAAGCACGAGGGTTAGCTTCCATTATCATAAGAAGACCCTATTGAAATTGGCAGACTAAAGGCAAATCCGGTATTATGTTAGTTTTTCAACCTAAAATTAGCCTATTAAGCTAACGCCAGTTGCCTTTTGAGAAACTCTAAGTTTACGGTCGCTATGGCAACGACCTCAGCGTGTTCTACCGATAAAACCGTAACAAAAGGCTTAAAAACACATTTTTAGCACCATAGGCTCTATATACAGGCAAGTAACGTTATATATAGTGCAGATAATAGACCCTTTTCACAGCAGACATATTGACCCGTCATTGTAGGGAAAGCACAGGTGTATTTTTTAACATTAATGATGGCTGCATTCCACTCAGGGGAAGTCTTGGCAGTGTGCATGCTGGCTCACTTCAATATCTTACTGGAACACTTAATGGAACCAAGCCATTGTTAATGTTATCAATTTCACCTGTGCTTTTCCAACTATTAAATGTCAAAATGTCTGCTATACACACACACACACACACACATATAGGGGGAGACTAGGGGGAATTGTAACTTTTTTCCCCCTTTTTTTGTCATAACTCAAAAACCTCTTGAGCTATTTGAATAAAAAGTAGATTTTAAATAGAAGAGCTGTACCTGTGTTCTACTTGATAGTCTACTATGTACATGCATGAGTTATAAGATTTCACTTTATGTAGGCTGCTGTTAGTTTTTCTGAATCTAGTGTATATTAATACGTAGCCCACTTTAAAATGACTGAATATAAATATGGATTATGTTAATGCATTATTTGTATGAAATCATAAGATTGTTGGTTATACTTCTCTGATTTTTAGAATCAATTGTATGTTTTGTTTGTAATTGTCTAGTCTGTTGTCATGTCTTTGATGTATATATATATATA
>NW_024611176.1:0-2997 GCF_008729295.1 Plectropomus leopardus
GTGGCTTTTAGGGCTCCAGCTTGAATGGTTACTCAAATGCCCTGAATCCTTTAAGTTTTTGTTGACTTTGTATCATTTGCCCTCAGTCTCTCAGACTGTGCTGGCAAATCAGTGGTGCAAAAGTCATATTAATTCTCTATTAGCAATGCTGTTTCCGTCCTACCTATAATTTCAAAATACTACCATCGACATTTTGTCTCTTTTTAGATGGCACGACCTAGCTGGCCTCCAGCGTTTTGCTAATATGTGGTTGAATTTAGGTTGTGGCATCATGTGACAAAAAATAATGGACAACATCTAATGCCAACATCAATTTAACGTAGAACACTAGCAACGGATGGTGTTGATATTTTGTTGGTTTTTTGTTGTGTTGTTTAGTAACTGATATCCAGCATCTTCCGAATGTCTTATGCCAGTATCATCATTACACAGAATAACGACATTTAGTTAAAAGGTATGGAGAACAAAACCCAACTTCTGTGAAATGTTTTTATGTTAACATTGACAAAACATTGAATTTTAACGTTTAACAATAATAATAATAATAATAATAAAACTCACTGTAGGAGCATACCCCCACACCCTCCAGGTTTGGGCAGAGCCCTGAATGTCAACATCTGGCTCCAGCCTTGTAACAGAGCTCTCTTTACTATGTTTTAGTCCAGGTTAATAGGCTACATGTCATGACTGGCCATTAGGCGGCCTGGCTGCCTAGAAAAGACAGGCTGTGTCAGCTCTGTCAATAAAAAGGTTGAGACAGAGCAACATTTCCTGCAACAATGTAGCACATATATTAGAACAAATTTCTTTACAAAAATTGTAAACTTTCTGACCAGATTCAAATGCAACAAATAATTGGAGATAAATAATGTTAGTGCCACACAAGCAGCAAGATATGTCAGCACATATCCAAACCTAAGAGACAACCAACACAGCTATATACAGTGGACATATATTTTGCATACAGCAGATCTATAATACACACACACACACACACACACACACACACACACACACACACACACACACACACACACACACACACACTCAACACACGTGTTTATAGGTAAACATGTATGAGGCATACTACAGTATGTTCACTTCCACACAGCAGCTTCTCTGTCCACTTGGGGCGCCGTTGTCCTGTAGCGCTCTACCACTGCTGCACCACAGAAGAAGAAATTCAGTTGCCGCATGCCTGTAACGATGGCGGCCGCCCTGAGAGGGAGCTTAGTAACATTGGTCAAGGTGAGTACACAGATTATTGGAAAGTGCTCATTTGACGCATTCCTCGCAAGGAAAGGGGTTGCTGTAGTTAACGTTGTTTCTTTGTTAAACACGGTCATCATGTTATCTTAAACTGTCACAGAAAGAGTCGGGCTGGCTGTCATTCGTCTGTTGATGCTAACGGTAACCATTAGCGAGCCTCCTTCACTGACAGTCCGTTTGAATAGCCGCTGTCAGCCTCAGGCAAAAGGCGATAGTTTTAGTGCTTTTATGGCTCCGTTTTTTGTCACCTGGTCCACGAGAAAGCAAATTTCGGTCGTTGGTAGATACTCGTCAAACAAGTCAATGTCTATTGAGCTATATCTGGGGTTATGTGATGGAGAGAGCTAAAGTAGCTTGTTAGCTTACTCAGGTAACTCAGACATGGAAACCTCCTTGTCAGTGAACCAACAGTTACTTAAAACACACCTAAAACATAAGGCACATAACTCATTATGGCTAACCACTGGATAACTGTCATGCAGAATAGACGTCAGATAATGCTTGTGATCTGATTACTTGTCAGTCATCTCCATTTTTCACCTGACAAATTCCTAAATGTCAGTGGAAATCAAGAGATGTGCATTTGCCTAGATTCTCACTTTAAAACTGCAGGTGGCATGACACTGTGAGGTTTCATTCAACAGATGATCAATAATTTTGTCTATTTCCTGTGGCTTTTGCCAACAGGTCAGTGGCTAATGATCATCCAGGATGTGCATGAACTATGTCTACAGCAAAGTTGGAATAACTAGAACTAAACTAAAACTAGGCATGACAAAAATCAACATTTTAGACATCTAAAATTAAATTAAAAGCTAGATTAGGAAAAATTGAAAATAACTAAAACAATTGACAACAATTTGGATCTTGCAAATGAAACTAAAATAGGAAATATACAGCAAATGTCTTTAGTTTTTGTCTTTGTCAATATGAGTACATTTGCCCAGACAATAAGCATGAGGAGACGCTGGTGCATGTTTGTTGAGAGTGAGATGTCTACATGACTGTGAATAAATTGCTTTGCTTGTGTTTTTTGTTGTAGTATCTATTCTGAACATCACTCTACTTTATATTATAATAAAACAAGTCTTAATCAAATACTGAAATCAATAAAAAGTAAACTAAACAAAACTGAAGTGAGCACATCCACTCTGGAAACTAATTAAAAGAAGACTGAATTAAAATGATAAATTAAAAACAAAATAAAAAGGAAAACTAATAAAAAATACAAAACTTTAGTAAGTCTGGTCAACAGAGATAAAAAGTCACACCCGTCTCTGCCCATCCCCAATATTATCTAATCAAATAGACACCAGTGTGACCAGCAGTGGGAAACGGTTAAAATGCCACATAAAATTTTTGAGGTCACAAGGGGTCAAAAGGGGTCACAAGAATACACTGCTTTGTTTTTGCGATCACAAGTAGAAAAACTTGAGAATCATTATTATACCCAGAGATATTAAAGGGAGAGCTATGCAACATGGCATACTCAGAATAGTAGACATATTTGTTTTTTCATGGCGCAACATATTTTGCTTGTTCTGAGTGTCCTCTCACCCATCCTCAGAGCCTGAGCAGCCCCCGGTGGCAGCAGCTGGCCTCTCGACCACTGAGTGTGTCTGCTGCTCTCTGTGGCCCAGAAGCCCCGCCAGCTCGTGCAGATGCTGTGTTCAAGGTCACAATGGTGCCGGGGGATGGAGTGGGACCTGAGCTGATGACTGCTGTCAA
>NW_024611177.1:0-1431 GCF_008729295.1 Plectropomus leopardus
ATTTTTATTTTTTCTTAAAATTCTGATAATTATCTCTCCCCCTATCTTATTTTTCACCTTTTACAAATGTCTTGCATTTTGCAAGATGATTTGCATTTTGCAAGACATTTCCTGCCAAACTCCTGATTGCTTTTCCCCCATGGTTCTGAAAGAAATAAAAACAATTTGCTCTCGTGTCAGGGGTTTAAATGTTTGTGAAAGGCGTCTGAATGCAGCACATGAAAACTGTTGTTGAAAAAATAGAAGTTTGTCTGAAGATTAAATGATCACTGCTGTTTTTTTCCCCCATTGAGCTACAGGGAGTGGAAAATAAAAAAAAAAAGATGGAATTTGGCATTAAAGAGATTTTAACTTTGGAAGATATCCACATGATTTGTTTAACTCAGACTTTTGCATTATTTTAACATATATATTATATTATTATATCATATGTATATCCCAAATACTTCTTCAATAAAGCAGAAAAATCTCAGGTTACAGTAAGATGATGTGGCATGTGAAATAAAGCTGACATGTATATTTATTGGGTTAGAGTTCATTTCTGGTATTGTCAAATCAGCTCCATCATATCTGCTCCAAAACTTATTATGGTCTTTAATGTAGTACATAACAAAAATTTCCTTATCTGAGGAAACAATTTTGATATTGAGGAAGCAAATATAATTCCGGTAGTAATAAAACATTTCATTCCGACCTGTGCTCTCAGCTAACGTACAAAGTCCAATAAATAAATAAACCACTGAGCTGTTTCAGGTATTCATATGTACCAGGTCTGCTTAACTTCATTAGACCATAAAGATCAAATTCTAACTCACCATCAAAAAAGCCAGGCTCAAATTAAACACACAAACACACACACGCACACACACACACACACACACACACATACACAAGTATATATATCAGTCATTATACATAAAAAAAGTTTGAGTGAATGAGTTTTTACTCATGCGGTACGAATGCTTAAATAACAACAGTAATTCTTGATCAGTACACCTGTACTGACTGCACCTTCTCTGTTTTACACACACATTGTAATTTAAGTACTTTTCTAGGAAATCTATAAAAATAAATATTCTCTACATTGCCAGACTAATTTGACAGTTGCCTTCCACATTCAAATATGTGTCGAGATCAACAAAATCACATTTTTCAATACACTATAATGTGACGTTTTTTCTTTCTTTTGAAACACTAAACTAGGACTTTATTTGACATGCTATGATAAAATGAAACATGATATGACGTTCTTTCATTTACACTTACACTGCTATGACAGTTTTTTTGTTAATATTTCAACATGCTATTTTATGACTTTTGTAACTTGTTTAAGTTTATTTACACACACTATACCATGACTTGTTTTTCATTTTTTTCAACATGCTAGACTATGGCCTTTTATTTTCAATGTGCTATGAAACCATGACCTTG
>NW_024611178.1:0-2888 GCF_008729295.1 Plectropomus leopardus
AACGGAGGAGACACTTTTACCAGAACTCAAACGTTACCTAATAAAGAAAAGGTAAGAGTATAAAAACTTGATTATTTGTTTACCTGGGTTGCGATGTGAGCTATTACGTCCCAATTTAAACAAAAAATCTAACCATTGTGCTTGTTTTTATGTTGGGTTTGAGTTTGCCTCTGTATCATGTCTTAGTCTTTAAAGTCAAATGTACGTTTCCATATGCCATTGTATTCACTTGTAAAAGCTGCCTAAAAAGTGTCGTTACGTAAAAGTTAATTACCTATTATTAAGACTTCATATTTAAAATTGAAGTCACATGTACACCCATGGATATGTGTTGAAAACAGTGCATTACTTTAGACAGCTTACCACAGTCAGAATAATTTATTCCTTCTACTATATATTTGTTAAGGAGACATTTAAAATTTCAGCAGGAGCAACAACATTTATGGCGGACATTCAGATGATAAAATCAATTGTTTTTTTGAGGAACGCTCATTTCTTTCATGTTGCTCTCTTTCAATGTCAAACTGTTCTTGAATTGACGCTAATTTGCGTAAAAAATGTGGATAATTGCAGCCCTCCAGCTCGAGATTGGTTTGCTGACAAATAACATTTTGTGAAGACTCGTATGCACTACTTTCCTCTATTAGAATGCACAAAGAACTGGGATGTGGTGCTGAATTCAACTTTTGGATGATAGTTCGACATAAAATTAGAGTAAAAAGAGCAGACCGCTATAGATAGTTTGTGTATTTGTTGACTTGCGAATCTTTAATTTGTTAGTTTGGCTCAGCAAGGGCGTTTAATGTTGGGCCTGGAAAGTCATAGAGCACTTGCTTTATTGCCTAAATATGTTGTGTTGTTCCCAAGAAGGTGAAACAATTCACTTCTGTGTGCTATTCCTGGTACTTTATTGAACTTCGGATTAATCTTTTTGAATACCATGCTCCATCAGCATTATGATGCTCTATCCATGGTTCTGAAATATGTTGATGATTACACTCTGCTACATTATAGGGCTTGGCAGTACAATCAGTAATAAAAAGGCTGTCATGTTTGTCATTTATAACTGACAGGAATTACTTCAGTGATGGTGTTTTATATGGAACCTGTGACTGACTGTTTATTTCAATGCATTGTAGTTACTTTAAATAGCCATAGGGCGACGCTATAGACCGTAACTCCGCTAGCAGGTTGCTGATGTACCGAGGCCCCTCCTACATTAAAAGGATCACATTTTCTTGTCAGTGCTTTGTTAGGATGAGACGCAGGACGAAGAATGAACATACACAATATCCTGGCATATAAATCGGTCTTTCAAGCGCTATTTTGGTCTTAATACGCGAAAGGCACATCAATATAAGGATCTATGCTTTGCTCTTGTTGTATGGAACTATGCATCTGCCGGAAAGAAAGACATTCATCGGGATATATCTAGTGTTTTTTGTCTTGGAGTACAACCGGGGAGCGGTATCAGGGCAGCTCTCGTATTCCGTCTCAGAGGAGGTAAACCCGGGGACTTCTGTTGGAAATCTCGCCAAGGATTTAAATCTCAATGTGCAGGATTTGGAGTCACGTGCGTTTCAAATCGTTGCTGGTTCGAAAAGAAAGTATTTCGATGTAAATTTGAAGTCAGGTTTTCTCTATGTCAGTGAAAGAATAGACAGAGAGGAGCTCTGTGCGAAAGCTGCAAAATGCACACTAAATGTCGAGGCTGTGATTAATAATCCGCTGAAACTATACCGGATTGAAGTAAATATTCTTGACGTTAATGATAACCCTCCATCTTTCAGTGCCAAATCACAAACAATTGACATAGCAGAGAGCATATTGCCGGGTGCTACATTCCCCGTGCTGTCGGCCTATGATGCTGATGTGGGGAAAAATAGTATTAACACATACAAGCTGAACCCTAATGAATATTTCTCTTTAGCGGTGCACAAGGGGGAGAGTGTGTCAGCCGAATTAGTTCTCCAGAAAGCATTAGACCGAGAAAAACAGGCTGTAATTAAACTAACACTGACCGCTGTCGATGGAGGAACACCTCCAAAATCAGGTACGTCAGAGATCATTATTTATGTGTTGGACATAAACGATAACATCCCGACTTTTGCCAAAACCCTGTACAAAGCAAGTATTAAAGAGAATGCACCACTTGGTAGCACAGTGATATCAGTGACTGCAACTGACGCTGATGAGGGGCCAAACAAAGACATTGCATATTTTCTAAATTCGAAAGATCAGGACCATGTCTTGGACATTTTTGAAATTGATTCAGAAACAGGAATAATTATCGTTAAAGGAAATATTGACTTTGAAACAAATCCTGCCTTCGAAATTCGCGTGCAGGCTGCTGACAAAGGCCAGCCTCCATTAACAGCACAGTGTAAAGTACTAGTGGAGGTGGTGGACCTGAATGACAATGCGCCTGACATCACGGTGACGTCACTCCTCAGCTCCGTAAGGGAGGACGCTGAAACTGGCACTGCCATTGCACTTGTTTCAGTTCTTGACAGAGATGGCGGCAAAAACGGTGAAGTCAAATGCGAAATATTGAATTCGGTTCCCTTTAAATTAGAGACAAATTATAAAAATTATTATTCTTTAGTCACTGCTGGAGCTCTGGACAGGGAACTCATTTCACACTACAATATTACTGTCAGAGCTACGGATGAAGGTAAACCCCCTCTATCTGCTACCAGTGTGGTTTTTATTCAGGTTTCTGATGTAAATGACAACACGCCCTGCTTTTCAGAGACTGTAATTAATGTGTATGTGAAAGAAAACAGTCCAGTTGGGACTGTTTTGAAAGCAGTAACTGCAACTGATGTTGACATTAGAGAAAACGGTCAGGTGAGCTATTCATTAGTCAGCGATAATAATGTCACGCC
>NW_024611179.1:0-1327 GCF_008729295.1 Plectropomus leopardus
AAATATGGAATAAATTCAACTAAAATTGATAGTGCAGGTGATTTACCATGTCATGTTGACTCATGTAGCACAAAGTGTGAGGATATGCGGAATCTTCTTTCACATCTGAAAAGTCATATAACCGAAGGCAAGACAGTTTCATGCCCTTTCGTGCCCTGATACCCACATTTGATATTGTCTCCTATAATTGTCTTCTGCATCAGTTTCTGGTGACAACGTTGCATCTGGACGGTGGATGATCAGCATTGACAGTCATGTCATCTGTGAAGGCATCAGCACCAGCTTCATCTCAGGGCTTGGTGTGGTTTTCGCTACCCTCTACGTCTTCAACTTGGAATACCAAGAGGAAGCTGCAAGAACACTCGAGTTTGTTCAAAGGTATCCTCTGATAGTTTTAGATATTGTTTGGATATAGGTTTCTCCTTTTCCCAGCTCTGTTCAGTAATGTTGAGTTGTCTTTTATTTTAAGCTGTGCCATAAGCCATAATCAGTGGCTCTGTCTTTTGTTCCTATTATATATCAACTTTACGATTACAGTTGTTTCTTTTGATAACAAGTCAGTTGAAATTGGCAAGTATAATGCTGGTTTTGAATAACAATTTTGTCGTTTGACCTCCCACTTCTGTTTTAATTTCTTTCAAACATGGAAGCACTTCAAAGCACAGCCTGCTTCCTTATTGACGCCCATGTGAAGGCATGAGATTGTTCAGACTGGCCATGGCAATGCATGCCCCTCTCTCCCTGTTCTCCTGAAGTTTCACTTTTCTTGATTTTCTATCATATTTTGACAAATTTCAAAATGTCCTATGAGCTGTATTTGCTCAAAATAGCAACACAGGTGTTTGTGAGAGGTCAACAGAACACAGAAAATACAGTCAATGCATGTCTACATTAGGACTTCTCTTCTTCCTATGAAATTTGCATGCTTCATAGAGAGAAACTACAAAGGACTGCAGAACTATTCCAAAGTACTTAACTGAACTAATCTAGAATACCATAGAAATTGTATTTAGGGCATGTAGTCAGTAATCTGTAGTGGAATATATTTTAATAGGAACCCTCCCAACCCTGCTAATTTTGTATTCTATCTCTGTTATTACATTTTTAGGCGCTTCGTAGGTATCAATCCTGAGAGGGGAACAAAGACCAGCCTGGGGAAGGTGTTGTCCAAGAAGACAGGGAAGCTGGTCCAGAAAAAGGCAGCGACTGTGAGTCCTCATGTGGCCACCCTTATAAAGAACCTCATTGACTTTGAGTAGGGCTTCATGTAGTCCACAGCACATCTCCACAGGAGATCACAAAGGAATACAGCAGGCAGATGTTCATG
>NW_024611180.1:0-1006 GCF_008729295.1 Plectropomus leopardus
TGTGGTTACTGACCCGGAGGAGAAAAGCTCTGACATGGTCCTTTACTGCTGCATCTAATCTATGGAAATTTTTCCATTGTTGGTCAACTTACATTCATTATCTAACATGTTTTTTTTTTTTTTCAGCAAGTACCCAAGTTCTCTATAATAATTTAATGCAAGTACTTGAATATGGAAGTTACTTAAAATGTCTGTCCCTGGCGCCTGGTGGCTTAGTGGATAGAGCGGGCACCCCATGTGTCCTCACCGAAGCGGCCAGGGGTTCGATTCTGACCTTGCCCCCCCCCCACATATGCGCTGTCCTATCAATTAAAGGCAAAAACGCCCCAAAAAATATCTTTAAAAAAAAAAAAAAAAAGCCTGTCCCTAAGAGCTGCAAATGTGTGTTGTTCAAGGAATCTACATAATATTGTATCATGATAAAAGTAGTGATTTACACTCCTAGTATGAACAAAACAAATGTGAGGAAATTACACTCACTCTTCCCTGACATCTCGTTTACCATCAGCTCATAACTTTGTCTCACTGTAAAGTATTCTGAAACTCCCACAAAAATAAAGTTAAGTAATGTTACTCAGGCGACATATGTGGAGTCTCCCCCTGAGAATGCAGAGATGGCCAAAAAGGTTGTTATTATAACAGGTACTCCAGAAAGAAATGTATTTGTGCTATACGAGCCGTGCTTTTGGGGTATATTTAGTATGCTCCCCTGTGGGATTCTATACAGTTAATATATTTTGATTTGTTGTATGTGTTTGCTGCAGGCTCGACAAAGCCCAGGGTCGGAATGGTTTTGCTTCCTCTGTCTGCATTCCTGTAGGTAGGCTTTACAACACCTGCCACAGGATCAGTTTCAGCCACAGTTTCCTCCAAGTCCCCACATCTCTCTCGCACAGACACATGCATGCCAACTGTCAAACTAGGTCACATAACAGAATCCAAACATTTGAATCTTCTACGAAGCCTTGAGACATCCACAAGAGTAGTTTTAGATAGGGCTGCACCT
>NW_024611181.1:0-3463 GCF_008729295.1 Plectropomus leopardus
CTCAATGAACTTTGTGTCCCCATGCATCATCTCTAAAGCCCAGTCGCCAGAAAAATTCGCATTGTATGCTTTTGCAAAAAACTGATATGTTACATCTGTATGTTTCATGTGTATCATTTCAACATTTTGAAGCCAAATGTAATTGAGATCACCTGTATATGTGCTAAGTTTCTCGTCGGGACCAAGTTGGGACAGTGGATGGCATGACACCTGAGCAAGACGGCTACCAAGCAGCCAGGCAGAAGACCATTGTTCAAAGTCAACAAACAGAAAGACCTACGTATTTTTAACAACATGTCCGGACGTTTCCATTCGTATTTGTGCTAAACAAAATGGATATGTGTAGGCAGAAAAATGATCTTTTCCAAAGTCAAAACCTGACCACAATATAAAATTGAAAAGTGAAATGTCCACTACATATAAAATGTACAAATTTAACATGTAAAACGTACAAAAGTCCATTATCAGCAGAAATGTACAACCTTTATTCTAGGGTTGTAAACTTGTGGTTGGTTGGACAATTGGTTGGTCGATATGCTCAGTCAGCGGATTTAGTTAGTCTAGAGATAACATGCAGATTGTTTTCCCTCATCAACCAACCAGTTGGTTGAAGAATAGGTAGAATTTCAGTCTTTTCAGTTTCCTTTGGTTGAGTACAGACCCAATTCATTATCACGATCAAGTTGATCTCTGACACTCCTGATTATTTTCACTTCTTATTCACTGCATACAGGTTGTAGAACAACACGGTACACAGTAACTTACCAGTTTGATGCACATACACATATAAGACTGCAGAGTTATTCTGCAAAAGCTTGATGTTGGTCGTGCAAGAATTAATAAAGACAACAAGTGGATTTGGCGTGTATAATCACACTCTGACAAAGCCTGCCACTCAAATTAGAGACTGCAGGTGGACCACATACCTGCCTCCTTCAGCTGCTGTTAAGTGATTTAATCAGCAGAGAGACAAGGCATTGATATATGAAGACTGTGGTGGATTAGAGATGCTGGTGAGAAAAGTATTTTCTCTGCCTTCACAGCATGACAGCCATAATTGGAATTTTTTTTAAAATGGCGTCTGTACAATTAGGGGCATCTGGATGCAGACAGTATAATAAAACTGAAAGAAGATTAAAATGTCGCTCAGGTGATTTGGAGAGGTGTATGTGAATGCATCTTCAACAATTAAGTAAAAGAAAAAGCCACAGGTATACTGTGCAAACTACACTGTTGGCTGCATGGATGCATATCACTGACACCAGAATTGCAAAAAGCAATTGGATAACTCCCTACTATGTGTGTGAGGCAAGCAATAGAAGAATGCTCTACCTCATGAAAACACTATGTCCCCACATGACAATAGGGCCCACTGCATGTATCACTAAACTAAAACACATACAATGAAGCTCTTTGATTTATTATATTTTTACTGTCATCAAAGTCAATGTTAACAACAGTCTTTTACAACCTTATAACACGAAGATGGCTGGTTACTGTATATATGAAATATATTTATTCAGTCGTATTTCTAAAGCTTTGTTTGAACAGGTGTTTTCAGGCACAGAAACATACAAAGATGCAGACACAAATACACACACAAGACCACATACACAGACACACTCTCGGCAGTCAAAGTCTTATCTTATCCAGAAAGAGCAGCTGCAAAGTATGACCCTAGTTTAGCTTGTTAATGATTGGTGGTGTGTGTATGTGTGTGTACTTGTTTTACCTCCACAATCTCTCCTCTTTCTCAACTGACAAGAGCTCATTATTAGTGGTCTAGCTTTGATTTGTGAAGTTCAGCAAGGTGAAATTGAACATCTGTCACATTTCAAGGTTGTTTCTGTAGGGGAGGGCATTGGGCAAATACAGGCCGGGCTTAACTACCAAGGTAGTGATCGAGTGGAATACACACACATACACACACAAACACACACATTCAACAGGCGAATATGTCACAGACCAATATGTGCGATCACTGAATTTACACATTTATTTTTATGTTTGCACAATGTCATGAGGTCATATGATGTCAGTTGAATTGATTCTTTTCATTGAGAAAGTATGTGCAATGCTGAATATTGAATAACTTTATTTTTCTAAAAGCCTAACACAAAGTTTCACTGTCAATAGGTCTGCACATTATCAGAGTGTTTACTTGATTAGTTTTCATTACTTACTGCAACATTTAATTGCCCCAAAATGTACCTGTTGCATAGCAACACCGTCAGCTTCAGAGGCCTGCATAACTTGGTAAATACAATCTACAGTCAAGTCAAGTCAGTGTTATTTATAAAGTCCATTATCACAAATCACAATTTGCCTCAAAGGGTTTTACTGCATACGACATCCCTCTGTCTCAGGAAACCTCAGGAGGAGCGACTGAGGAGGGATCCTTCTTTCAGGATGGACAGACGTTTCACAGATGTCGTAAAAAACAATTAAATTACAGTAGATGACAAAATGATATATAGGAAAGAAAAAGAGAGACAAGAGAAAGAGAGGGAGGAAACAGTATATTCTGTTTCTATATTGAATGACTGAACCTCGGTGGCATAGCAATGTATACACAGCTATGTGCAGCACACATGCACAGCACACATGCACACAATTACCAATATCAAAAATACTCAATGTCTTCCAAAGGAAAAAGTGCATTAAATTATCCATTATCCATGTACCTTTCCTGTTACAGTAATTACACTGTGTGCACCTCTGATATATGTGAGTAATATTGGAAGGTATTCAGCACAGTTACCTCCAATTGCATTCAAACATTTTCTCCATTACAATATCATATAATTGAACTGAAAAGTTTGATCCTAGAGTGACACAAGGACATAATGAACAGGCTGTAGCGAAGTGTGAAAGGCTCAGGTTGCCGACAAAGGAATAATACTCTCGCTGTCATTCTGAGAGTTAACAGTGCTACACACTTCACATGGCACATGCATATTAAAGTACTTATGACATTTGACATGTGACCGTCATGTGGAAAGTGCCACAGTGTGAGACACTATGTTCCCTGTCATTGCAGTTGGTGACTGGTCACCACAGGGACTACTTCAATCTGCCCTGCAAGGTTGCAGAGTGGCTCCCATCAGAAATGACTGTGTGAACAGTGGGATGTGAATATTTCTGCATGTATGTGTGAGCATATACCTGAGTTCATCTGAACATTTTTCTGTTTGAATTTGTGTGGGTGGGCAGATGTGTCAAGTCTGCATGCTTGTGAATGCTCATCTGTGTGTATTTACATATGTTTATGCATGTGCGTGCGTGTGTGTGGAGTGTGTTTGACTGTGTGAGTCCAGTCAGAGGTGACCAGTTGTCACCGAGCTCTGACAGAAACCAGGTATCACAGAGACATGGTGTCACCTTGTCTCCTTCGACCTTTACTCCTGGGAACCTCTATGTGTATGTGTGTGTGTGTGTGTGTGTGTGTGTGTGTGTGTGTGTG
>NW_024611182.1:0-4014 GCF_008729295.1 Plectropomus leopardus
GAAGCAACAAATGTCAGCAGCAAGTGCATTACCTTCTAAAGACATAATAAAGATGAGATCAGTAAAAATCTACATATATTTCTTGTAGTTCTTATTTGGAACATTTGCTTTTTTTGTGAAGTCAGATTTTCATGGTAGATGTCGTCTTTTATGTCATCATTAACAAAGATGATGATGCAAGACGCAGCTGGCCTCCAGGTATTTTAACATTAGTACCTATCTTTAAAAAAAAGCATTGTGAAGGACAGCATCAGATCTATCTACTAACATCTGCTTGCAAATCACCACATTAAGGTGAAAAAAATATATAAGGCGAGGTAAATGTGCCCACTTTGACTCAATATACATCAGCTTTTACTCTGTCCTCATAGTGTGTGTGTGCCCATGACTTCACTACAGTTGAGGAGGAGGCCAGCAGAAAGGCTTCACTGCCCTCTTGTGGGGAATACATGACAGCCATCCAACTCTGTCAATCTATATTTTAAGAGGCCTTCTATGAATCTCAGCATGAATATTGTATATGAGGATGTCTGTCACATGGGGCACATGACAATGCAAATAATACTAGTATTGGTAATACTTTTAATTCCACGGTAAATAATAATAATAAAATGATAATTATAAAAATAACAAAAGTTGGCAACATATTTCAAGCATTATAACAGTAGGCCTAAATGGTTTGTATTTTTTTTTTTCTAAATTACAAATAGGCCTACGATGAGGGGACATCTCTACTGTATAGTAGAGACCTATATTTAAAAACCTATGTGTCTGTTAAGAAGAAACAACAACAAAACATTGAATTTTGTTATTATTTACACATTAGGACTAGGGGCATGTTAAAGAAAGTAAAATGCTTAGATTTCGAGAATAAAGTCATAATATCAGGAGAATAAGGTCACAATTTCGAGAAAAAGTTGGAAATTTATTAGAATGAAGTCGTAATATTACGAAATTAGACTCGTAACCTGTAAAAAAAAAAAAGTTATATTATTAGATGAAACTCGTAATTTTATGACAAGAACAGTCAGAGATTAAGACTGGAGTATGGTGGGGAATATAGTAAATATAGAAAAATCCCCTATCCATCCATCTATTTATCTATCTATCAATCTATCTATCTATCTATCTATCTATCTATCTATCTATCTATCTTTCTATATAATCTTTTTATCTAATATTTTCAACATTTTGTCCCATAATTTTGACCATTCATCAGGTCCTCCATAACTTACCTATAATTATTTATTCATACTTTGTCGTTTTTTAAACCGTATTACCCGACTCTCTGGTTTTAATCTTTGACTTAATCGCTCATAAAATTAATTTCGTTGAATTAATTAATTTCGTAATATTGCGACTTTTCCCTCACAAATTAACGAGTTTAATCTTATAATATTGTGACTTTTTCTAGTAAATTTACAACTTTTTTTTTCTTGAAATCGCTACTTTAACATCGTAATATTCTGACTTTACTGTCGAAATCTCAGACTTTGACTTTTCTTCCACTTGGCCCTGGTTCCTCCCTCCTAATTGTTGCCCCAGTAGAATAAAAATGCAAAGATTTTCCTTTTTTTCGCCGCTCTTTTCGAGGTGAGGCGATTAAAGGGTTAAGGCGGATAAAGTGCTGCGTCACTCTTATCTCGTCCAATCAGCGGTCTCCGTGTATCACGCTCAGGGTTCAGAGTTCAGGGGTTGCCAACGAAGGAGGAAGATGGCGGCAGGCAGACTGAGCCGCAGGCAGCGATGAAACGGGTTTAGCAGGCAGATAATACCGAGGAGGAAAGCGCCTGTGCTGCAGATTCCGACCACCATCCTGTAAGACTCTACCCCCGAGGAATAAGGACACCAATGGCGCTGCTTTACGGCTTGTTATGGCGGCTCCTGCTTGTTCTGGTCCACATCAACAGAGCGCTCGTGTCTTGGCTCCGTGTCCGGCTTCGGGGCTGGAAGGGTCGGCTGTGGGAGCGGGCGATGGCCGCTCTGCTGCTGCCGGTGGCCCTGGCCGGGTTCCCGGACCACCAGAAGAAACTGAATCAGAACCCCGATGCTAACGCTAACCCGGTCACGGGAAACCGCACTGCTAGTCGCCGGTCACGGTGGCTGTCTGACGGCAGGTCACTGGAGAAGCTGCCGGTCCACATCGGCCTGTTGGTGGCGGAGGAAGAGCCGAGCTACACGGACATAGCGAACCTGGTGGTGTGGTGTATGGCTGTCGGTATATCGTATGTCAGCGTCTATGATAATCACGGTAAACATTTTACACTTTATCTTCACTCTCCGTCTCCCTTCAGTGTCTCTACTGCCCGAATAAACGCACACTTTTCAGTTTACCTTTCAGCAAAATGATATCTAACTCACTGCTCAACGTTTTGAGGAATAAAACTGCGGTAGAGTTTAACTAAGTACTGTATTATAAGTTATGCACTTTTTGATATATTTTTTTTACGTGTCACAACATTTATCATACAGCTATAGTTACGTACAAAATTGAAGTGTTTTTTTCTCCAAAAGGTTTTAAATTTTTGCGGTGCTTTTAGAATAATTTTGACGTTTTTGGGGAGGGTTATACTTTTTTATTAACACTTTTTTGTGTTCTTTTTTCTAATATTGAGTTTTATGGCGTGTCTTTTCTCTTTTTTTTTCTTTATAATTTTGAGGGTTTCAAATTTTTTGGTGTTTTTAATTTTTTTATATTCTTGAAGGCTTGTGTGTGCTTTATTTCCCCCTTTTTAAAGGTCTGTCTGCATTGTTTACTCTTTCTTTTAATATTTTAAGTACACCTTCCTGATAAAACTTACATTTACTTAAGTAACATTTTCAATGCAGGGCTTTGATTTGTAAGAGCATTTTCACAGTGTTGTTTTAGTACTTTAACGTAAGTAAAAGATCTGAATACATCCTCCACCACTGGAATAAAAGCATGTTTGCACAGCATGCAACAGCTGGTGCTGACAGCCCTCAAATGTCCACATATGCAAACAGTGTGCATAAGTCCACTTAAATCGAGGTGGCTCAGATGCACTGTTAGATCTACAGTCCTGTCGAGATGACTACATAGACTGCACAATTGTTTTCTCATCTTATTGTTTTCAGGCACCTTTTGTGTTTGATTGGCTTGATTTAATACCTTTGATTGACTTTCATAATGTCATCTGACCGTAATTTCCAGAAGTCAGAAGTGATCCTCTCTCCTCCAGTCTTATTTCAGTAACGACACGTGACTGCAGAGGGTTGTAGTAGTTTGTTCCACATTATGCGTCTCAGTTGAAAGCTTGAGCAGAGACTGTGATCATTTTGTTGTGGTGTCTAGGAAACAGAAATGAAACCGTGTTTTTAGGCCTAGTCTGTTTAAAATTTGATACTTATTATTTGGGTCTAAATTATTATCTGGGGCTCAGTGTGACTTAAGCCGTAGTTCAGATTAGTTATTCATAGTTTAGATGTGAGGTCATGATGTCTCGACATGATCCCAGTTTAGAACACAGGCTGTGATATCCATCAGCGGGGCTCCAACAGAGCTGCAAGTTGGTCATGAAAACTCCTGCATTATTACTTTATTCACTGTGTAGTCACACAAAAAACAGTCAGAAGATACAAGTCAAATTCATGAGACATATTGAAGATGTGAAGAGGGAAAAGTTATCTAAAGTTTGAGAATAGAGGCCCAGACACAAAGCAAACAGTATTTAAAATATGTTTTCTAGATTTAAGAAAAAGAGAGTGCATGTACTACATAGTTACATTTACAACCTAAAAAACTCCCAAGACTTACCAATAACTTAAAACTTAACTACCCTAATATTAAAAACGAAATCGTCAGTCAGTCTAAACATTAGTTACATAGATAAGATGATATAAACAGAGACATATATCACGTACAATTAGCAGTGCGATGTAAATGGAAGAAGTCCTCAGCTGTTGCGGGTGTTCAAATATATTTTTGTTGTAACTGCAAAGCTCTTTTTAAGAAAACAGATGCCGATAATTACGTTTTTACAGTCTCATTCCACA
>NW_024611183.1:0-4461 GCF_008729295.1 Plectropomus leopardus
TGTTTACTTACGTATCTGTTCTCTGTGTCTACTGATAATACAAAAGAGCTGTTGGTGGTTATCAGTGCACTTGAGATAAATGTCAGACCCTTTAAATTCACACCTGACTGACCTGTGCAGCTCTGATTGTCTCCTCAGATGGCTGTGGGCGTGTTCAGACAGTTTTTACTTGATCATGATCAGTCTGATCAGTATGCAGCTCGGCGCAGGTGCAAGAACAGACCTGAGATCCACAGTGAGCAGCTCTGACATCACTTCCTGCCGCCTTTGTCACATTGCTGCCTCCGCGGCCTGCAGAGACTCGTCACTCGTCAGAGTTTAAGCTCTGGAGGAAAACTCGTCACTCTGCTCTGATGAGCTGTAATGTGTCAGGGTTAATTGGAGTAATCAGGGGGTTAATTAGCCCCTCCGCTGTGTCTACCAGCGACCTGGAGTGTTATCAAAGCTATGCTGCCGGTGTGGAGGGGTGACACCTCTTTAACAAGTCGGTCGCAGGCGAGAACACAGGGTTAAATATTCACTGAGAAGCAGGAGCAGTTTACCATCAGCAGTGGTTTAAAAATTGAGATATTTCTGGTCTCAAACTCAGAGGTTTAAGTCTAGTTTTGTTACAGTCGGTTGACCCCAAGTTGTTGCATGAGGTCAATTTATGGCTGAAAACTTTAAAACCTGGATCGACATCAGAGTAACAATGACTTTAAAAAGCTATGTAACCCTTTAAATCCTAGCAAATATATTTGATTTCATTCAAAAACAAAGGGAAAAAGTCAATAGGCAACTTCATAAAAAATGTCCCACAAGTTGCTGGAAATCAGTTAAAGCTGACAAGAAAAACTCCATGAAAATGTGTTGTGTAAAAGGAGACAAAACTTTAAAATTTTCATAAAACTCTTTTCTTTTTCATGTTTATTGTTTTTTTTTAAGTTTTTCTTTTCTCATGTTTAGGTAATTTTCTTGTGACTTTTCATGCTAATTTTTGGGCCATGTGTTGTTAAATTGCTCGTTGCCTTTTTGTCTCAGAAAAAAACAAATGTTTGTCGTGGTTTTAAAGAGTTAAAGAAATGATAACAATGTAAAGGAAAACTTGAAACCATTAAAAGTAGAGATTATTCACAGTATTCTGCTGTTTCTCTACTGCACAGCACAGTTTAAAAAAAAGCAGAAAATACAGTGAATAAAAAAAAGAAACCCAGTAAGGACTGTATTTTGTCCTTTATTGTCTCTCTTTCATCCCCTCACAAACATACTGTATGTTATATATGACTTGTGAGGACAGTGTATTGACTGACATCATTCTCTGGAGGCTGAAACTGTAAAAATACCAACTCTTAACCTCAAACACAAACCTCAGGGGGACCAAATGACGGTCCCCACAATGTGAGTGTGTGAACAGATGTTTTTGCACAATTCTACACTTGTGAGGACCCTCGCTGGCAAAAGACATTCTTCCAAACCTGATCCTGAAACTGAGTCTGAACCCTCAGACGGCTTTTTGAAGGAGTTAGTAAAATGTATCCAACATTCAAATGTATTCCAAAATGTCTTTACACGTGTCCCGAAGCCTGTTCTCTTTGTGTGTATGTGTGTGTGTGTGGGTGTGTGTGTGTGTGTGTGTGTGTGTGTGTATACATGTTTTCTGCCCCCCGGTGGTCAGATGTGGTTATCACAACAACATCAGCAGCTTCACATGTGAGTCAACAAACCTCTGACTGAAACTGATGATCTTCATCACAGACTGTAGCTGCTGTTCAGTTCTCACTTACCACAAATGTCCTCACTTTTCATAAATGTCCATACTTAACACAAATGCTAACACTGTTGACAAGGTCTTTGCGTTGCTAAAATGTCCCCCCTTTGCACAGTGTCCTTATTTTGCAGAATGTCCTCACTTTGCAAAAAATGTCCCCGCTTTGCACAATGCCCTCAATTTGCACAAATGTCCCTACTTTGCATACTTTTACTGACTTTACACCAATGTCCCCACTTTCCATAATGTGCCTACATTACCTCAATGTCCTTGCTTTACACAAAGGTCTTCACTTTCCACAAATGTCCTCACTTTACACAATGTCCTCACTGTATACAAATGTCCTACCTTTCCACTTTGTCCCCACTCTACACAAATGTTGCCACTTTGCTCAAATAGTTACACTTTCCATAAATGTTCTCATGTATTACAAATTATATTGTTTTTCATAGATATACTACTTAAAACAAACGTCTTCACTTTAAACACCCCATTTTCTTTTTTAAAAAAAAGCCATCTCTTTATGAAGAATGTCCTCACTCCCTACATCATGTGTTATATTGAGAAAACCCACGTAAATTTATTTCATTTTGTAAATAACTCCCTAACTGCAGGGATAATTAAGAGATTGTGACATTAATATGAAATGGTGTTTATTATAAACTGCTTTAATTTCTGATAAATTGATTTCTGTCTCAGTTCGGATTTGTTTTCCAGCCTCTGATTCACAGATTTACATTACTTTGTATTTGTTTCAATCAAACTCTGATTTCCCCCTGAAGGGACGCAGACAAATAAAAAGAGCGAGACAGTTCGAGTTCATGTTTTAACAGAGAGAGCAGTGAGTGTGTGATGTGTAGCTTTAATTTGAAAAGCCTCCAGGTCGAGTTCAGAGACAAGGAACATAAAGAAAAACAGTGTCTCCATTATTCATCTGTCATACATGTCAGAATGACTTATTTATTTTATACTGATCATTTATTGATGAAACTCAAGCTGATGGTGAGGGTTTACTGATAAAACGTCCATTCAGATGTAATTTTAATTGTGAAATTGGTGTTTTTCATTTAAGATCTGAAAATCGCTCATACCTGCTTTATGTATTATGACATAAAATAATATAAAAATGTAATATTACATTTTAAGTGTAAATTATCTACAAAGTCAAATTTTTACACAACAGAAGGTTTTCTGTCTCCAGATGTAAATCATAACTTAATCCAAAGCCTTCAAGAACATCTCACTCAGTAGATTTTTAATGTGATATTTGTAGTTTAGTTTGTGTTTACTTTTATTTAAAGACCTAAAGCCAGTTTGTAAAATCAGTTATTTCACATTGTAAATTTAAAATGTCCAAAAACCACATGAACTAATGACATTTTGTTTTGTTTAGGACATTAAAGTTTTGTTAATTTATTTGTCAAAATTCATTTTAGTGTGATGAAATAGTTAACCTTACACATTAAATACATGAGAATCACATCTGCTTGATGTGACATCTGTGCTATTATATGGATTTACATGTGCTATAAGATTTAAGCTCTTGTCTTTCTTTGTTTTAACACTTCAAACAAAATAGAAAAAAATATATTTTAAAAAGAATATGTGTTTAGTATTTGTACATTGCATTTCTATTGCCACATTCTGCATTCATTTTAGTAACTTTTTAAAAACTGTGGCAGTAGGCCTATGTGATGCTTGACGAGTGGTAGCATTTATTGACACTCCAGGCATCTACTGTCACATAAAGAGCAAAAAGTCCGTGTAGACTTGGAGGTTTGGAAGAAGATGGGTCAAACAAACTCTGGACTTTCATGACCTGTGTGAAAGTTTAATTTAATAACAACAGTGTAGTAGTCTCTGCTAGTTACGTGTTATATTATGTTAGTTGCATATGTGCCTATTTTATGCATTATGATTTTTTTAAAACCTAAGCACATGCTATTCTTGCCTAAACTTAATAAAGGAAAACAGATTTTTGCCTACATTCTTAGTTTATCTTCAAAAAGACAACATGCATTAAATGAACAGATATTGGACATTTCTTGTAAAACAAAAAACAAAAAGGACGTTTATTTTGAAAAGAGCCTATGCATGTAAATGAGTCTCCTTCTCTTTAATGCTGAACTGATGCAGAAAAGGGTATGTAGCCTGTCACAACTTGACACATAAGGCCACTGAAGTTTTGGTAAGTTGGGAATAATATTGTGGTGCTTTGGATCATTTTTAAGAAAAATACGAAGAGCTCCACACATTTGTCACAGAGTTGAAACAGTAGATGTTGTCATATTATAAAAGTGCTTGTATTATTTTGTCCACATCCTGCTCAGATCATCAGTGAAACTCTTCATCCTCTCTGAATAAAAGTGCAGAAACATTTAGCAGAAAAGTTGAATGAGAGTTTTTTTAAAAAAAAGGACGTTTCAGAGCGATGGAGGAACATGTGTTTGGAGCTGAAGATCAGACCTCCGCCTCCTGCTGAGGTCACGGCATGTCAACACAGACTACATCTACGGGAAGCTAAAGAGGACAAAAAAACATCTGGACCAGCAGGCAGAGCCACCTGTCTGAGAGCTGCAGGTCTGTCTTTAGATAAGGTGACCTTTTCCTCCAACACACCGACACCCGGAGAATGGCACCGCCGAGCAGCTGCCACCGAGCTGCCCTTCAGCTCCCACATCACCCCCGACCATCATCCACACCCATCATCCCCC
>NW_024611184.1:0-1673 GCF_008729295.1 Plectropomus leopardus
TTAATATAAATATTAATATTTATTTATTTTTCTTTCGTTAGAACTTTTTTTCAGGTAATTTCCTGATTTTTTCCCTTTTGTTATGTTTTTGGTCTTTTCTTGTAAAGCTTCTTGTTGCTGTCTTTCTATGCAGCAGAGTGCAGAGTATTTTCACACTGGGATATTATTATATTTACTTTGGTAAAAAATCTGAAAATTTCTTACACCACGGGTAACAGGCAGAGCAATTCAAGTTTTGTATCTTTTATTATTTTTTATATTGTTTTTATTATTTTTTAGCTTTTAATTTGTGTTGTTAATTTAGATGAGTTTCAACAAAAATAAGGGAAAAGTGAGCACTCTACATCTGTCTTTTTTTGTCAGTGCCAATTGTTTTTTGTTAATGCTCAATAAAGATATGTAAAAAAAATCTGCCTCACCTGTGCTTGAGCGAGGAGGCGTTGGACGGCGTAGCGTACGGCGGAGGGATCTGCTCTCGGTAAACTGGCCTGAATCTTCAGGTCCTTCAGGAACTGAAGACAGTTATTGGCACAGTCCCGACAGCCGTCCGTTAATCCTGCATCAGACAGCCAGTGTTTTATTGTTGGTGTATTTAATAAACGTCACTCTGACGTCAGGATGTGAACGTGCGTCTCTTACGGTCGGCCTGGTCGACGGGAGCGGAGTGAGACGTCGCGGCTCCGTTCACGATCGTGTCAGCGGCGAGGTGAGAGAACTGAGTGACGGATCTCAACAAACCACTGGCGTCTGAAAAACAACAGTGGCAGAGCTGGGATGTAACTAAGTACATCTGCTTAAGTGCTTTAATGAAGTACAGATTTAAGGTGCTTGTACTTTGTTTGAGTATTTGTATTTAATGCAACTTTATACACCTGCTCCACTACGACTCAGAGGGAAGTATTGTACTTTTAGCAGTAATATTAACCCCAAAATATCACATACAACAGGAAACATTTTCTCCACAATCTATACTTTTACTTTGAGTACTTTTAAGCAAATTTTGCAGATAATACTTACGGATTTTTACTAATGTACATTTTTTTAAGTAAGTTTACGTGTAGTGGAGTATTTTCACTGTGTGGTATTTGTACTTTTACGGAAGTAAAGGACCTGAATACGTCTTCCATCTCTGTAGGAGACATTGTATACTTATATTATCTGAACTTAAACATACTTTATCGTGAAACCTGAAAACACACACGCACACGCACGCACGCATGCACACACACACACACACACACACACACACACACACACACACACGCGCACACACACACACAGCTCACTCACCATTTCTGTTCCCCAGGTAGACGGTGTGGCTCTGCTGCATTTTGTCGATTGAACACAAAGTGATTTCAGCTCGATTCACCAAATAATCTAAAAAACACAAAGAGAGCTCATGAGAGAAACAAAACTAATCTAAGTGGGACTATGTATTATGGAGTTAAGGGTATTAACAGGTATTTGTAAAGGTTAAAACACACTATAATGTAGTTGTAAACAGATTTAAGGATGTTTTTAAGTAATTTACCAACGTACATGTAAGCTTGTTGTTAACTGTGTAGACAAATTATTCATTATTATCAATAATAATACAAAATAAATCAATTTACATATTCATTTAGTTATTTTAATTTTATTCATTTGGTTTTTTAAAAATTAATTACTTTTTT
>NW_024611185.1:0-1260 GCF_008729295.1 Plectropomus leopardus
TTTAAGCTGGGATTTGTTTATTTATTTTAATTTCATTTAATTTTTTTGCTTGTTTTTTATCCCTCCCCGAGGCTCACAAAAATGCCTGACCTTCACTCCATCATAAATTTGTTATTGTATTTTAAGAACTTTGATGTTTGAAAGTTAAAAGATGCCTTTTTCACGCTTGTTGTGTTATTGAAAATATTGGGTTTTTTGGCAAAATTTTAAACGAGAAGTAGAATGAGTTCTGATAAACTATCACTATTTTAAGCTCAGATTTGTTTATGTGTTTTCTGATGGAGGCCTTCGGCCCACAAAGGAAATTTGAAAATCCAATGATAGTTTTTGTTTTTATAGTGTCGGGCTACGATAAATAAAAAATAATAATTAAAAAAATCAACACATCATCATGAAGTGATATCTGTATAGTTGTTGATAAAGCTGCTTTTCTTGATATAAAAAACTGATTGAAGTCGATTTTTCCCAAAAACGGCTTCAGATATTAACCAGGATTTTCATGTTTTTGTTTTGTGCAGCAATTTTTTCGCTTGACTGAAATTCTGTTCCAGTTCCTGCTGGAGCCTAAAGAGGTGAGCATGCGCACGCATACACACACCCAGAGATACACACACACACACACACACACACACACACACACACACACACACACACACACACACACACGCACACACACATACACACAATTTTTATGTTAATGGGACTTTGGACTCAGTGATTAGCCATGATAACTGAACCGAGGAAAAACATCGCCTGTCCTATTGTATGTGTGTGCAAATGAATACGTGTGTGTGTGTGTGTGTGTGTGTGTGTGTGCGTGCATGCGTGTGTGTAGACGGAGAGGTTCATGCAGCAGCTCGGTGAGTTTGCAGGGGAACATGGGATGAGTGCCGGTCCTCTGAGGAACCTGATGAAGAGCGTCCTGCTGGTGCCACAAGGTGGGAAACACACACACACACACACACACACACACACACACACACACGAAAATACACACACAGAATTGTTTGTGTCCTCCTGCTGGTGCAGAAATAAGTCTCAGTGTGTCCTCTTACATAATTTTATCATTGTGAGATAATTGTAGGTTAGTGCAAACGAGGTAAAAAGGACATAAAATGACATTATATCAAAGCGAGCGGACAAAAATGGGTTTTAAAAAGTGATTTAAGTCACTGATTCTGCCCGCCATATCTCCTCAGGCAGGTCTTTGCAAAGCAGAGGGGCCCTGATGGCAAAGACCCTCTGAATTATGGTAAAAAA
>NW_024611186.1:0-5204 GCF_008729295.1 Plectropomus leopardus
AACAAGATAAAGAAATGATAAACATCCCCCCAAATTATTTTAAAATATGAAAAAATCCCCCCCAAATCAAACCAAACCATTGGCAAATAATTTTCTGCCAATCCACCGATTAACTGTACTTGTACAAACTATTTGGTAATTTAATCTAATAAAAAATAGCATTCAAAAAAGTGTACAGATTAAATGTAGTGAAGTAAAAAGTACAATACTCCCCTCTGGAATGTAGTGGCATGCAAAGAAAACACTTAAGTAAAGTACAAGTACCTGTTCTTGAGTATAGCACTTGAGCAAATGTACTTAGTTACATTCCACCACTGCTCAAGTATGAGCGCGCGCACACACACACACACACACTGAGCCTGAGAAGTGCCATTTGTTTTGCATTGGGGTGTTTCTGTTGTGGCAGGTCAGAGGCTGAATGGACTTGGTGCAGAGGGCTCAGCTTTCAGGCTTGTTTAATCCAATCGGATCCTTGTTGAGACGAAACAGAGCAGCCTGTCAGTTATTGGCAGAAAAGCTCTGTTGTTCATATTCAAAATGTCCAGTTTGGATTGAAGGCTTCTGTCGGTTTTAATTTGCAGTGTAAACTTTTTAAATCAAGTGTGTAATTTGGAAAACAAAAGCCAGAAAGCTGTTTTTATATCATGAGATTTTGGAGATCCCAGGTTTTTATCTGACGCTGATCTTCCAGCTGGTGCTGTGTGTGTAGCTGCAGGGAGGGAACAAGTCGGTTAATGATTTTATTCCACGTGGAATCCACAATGGAAGAGTATTGATAAAGAAACGCCAAGGGCAGTGGAGCCGCTTTGATGTTGGTTGCCTCTTTATTATGTAACTGACTCACATTTAGAGACCAACACCCTCCCACACACTTTTCCTACTACTGTCAATTCATGCACTCTGTAGTAATGTTGATTTACACATACAATGTATGGGTGTGTGCGTGTGTGTGTTTGTATATGCTGGCAGTTAAACTGTAGTGGGAGCAATTACTGGAACTACATTTACTCAAGTACAGGTGCCTTAATTGAGTATTTACTGTACAATTGCAGCCACTTTTTTCCATTGCTCCACATGGAAAACCGTTTTGGTTCAGACTAAAATATCGTAGCATACACAATATCGTACCATATTGCAATGCCAATATATGCACAGACACTCGTGGTTCCCAGAGGATGAATCCCATTGACTTTGGTAATCCTATGACTTCTTCTAGTGCGCCAACAGGTCAAGGTTTTTATTTGTCCTAAGAAATATCTCTACATTTATTCAATGCATTGGGACAGATTTTCCAAGACATTCATGTTTGCCAATTCAATTCAATTCAGTTCAGTTCAATTCAGTTTGTTGCATGAGTGCAACGCTTTTTCTCTGTGAGCCTCCAGCAGTGTTTTTTGGACTATAAAACTTCACCATCACCATCACCAGACTTTCCATCGGCATGAGGGTGAGGTTCATTTTTGGGTGAACTATCCCTTTAAGGGGCTGAAATTAGCACGTTTGTCTGGATATAGTGTTTCCATCAATGCCAATCAGAGCCGGAGGCGATAAATACCACTGACTACTGCAGAGTCATTTGACCCGGGTGTGAATGCCGATTTTACACATTTCCACTGCATAAAATCAGATGTTTGAGGGTGTTAGGGAGTGTTTGTGCAGTGGAAAAGAGGCACAAGGGGACATGAAGTAAAGGGTTAAGTCACAAATATATTTATCTTTATTTCCTTCGATAATTATTTCTTTCATTTATTCCTTGTGTCTTGCATGCTCACTTTCAATGTCCCTCATTTGTTTTGCTTCTTTCCTTCTATTGATTATTTCTTTCTCCTTCCTTCATCAGCTGATCAAAATCAGAATGAAAATTTGGTGTCAAGTTTTCATTTGAGTATGTTTTTGTTGTAGCACTGCTGCAGAGTATTTCCTCCATTGTTGTAGGTAACTCATGGGCGTTGCCAATATTCCATGACCAAAAATCCCCTTACTCACCACATATGTATGTGCATATGCTGGTGCTCATGTGTGTTTGCGTGTGTGTGTGTGCGCGCACTGCAGTCTCAAGTTCAAATATTATGCAGTGCTTGTTTGCTGGCTTAGGGGACACAGTGACACCTGAGAGTGTTGGAGGGTTTGGTCCGAGTCCACGCCGTTACAGTAAGCCATTTGGCATCCGAGCGCCTCTGCCGCTACGCTTGCACAGCTGTGAACAAAAAAACAGCAGCCAGAATTCACCTCCTAGGTAAAACAACGCATCTGTGTCTTCTACCGTGCAACATGCCTAACAACTGTCTTTTACAACCTGTTTCAGGTCATTCGGGTCTTTGTTCTTGCAGCCAGAAACAATATCGGCACACCCATCCGTTAGGCTGTCCAGGTGTTACGGGAAAACCATTTCAGTGATGATTTAGGTTAGTCACAATGACTTTCAAATGCTGCAGAGTGTGTATCTGTGTGTGTAGGGGGGAATGGTGGTGTAGTCAGCTTAAAAAAATATTGTGGTTTGAGTGTGTCACAGTGAGCTGAGTGCAGGTCAAGACCGTGTGTGTCTTAACATGCTCCACACACACACACACACACACACACACACATAAACACATACATGCAGGCTTTTTTGAGTGCATTTGACTGTCTGTGTGCTTCCCATATGGTTTTTATTGATCCGTGTCCCTGTTATACCCCTCCTGCTCCCTCTCCTTCACTCCGTCTCTCTCTCGTGCGCTGATGGTGGAGGAATGATGGAATGCTGGAGGGTAAATCTCTGGTTTCCTGGAAGCTGGTCTGGCTTTATCAGAAGCGGCTGTGACAATACTCACGCTGATGGGCCAACCAAACGTCTTTCCTATAAGCGCAGATCAGCCAACAAAAAGCCTTCCTGGAAGAAATAATCAGCAAACCGGAGCTCCTTCCTGGAAGACCACTGTGGATTGCATGTTGCAGGGTATACTCCTAACCCCTTAATATTCTTTCCACCTTCCAGGCTCGACACCGTTGACATTGGCACAAACTCAAAAATGAAACCGTTAATAGATTCTAATCAGACTGCAAGAATGTAATCAGTCAAACCAGCTCAATTTGAAAATATTCTTCCCGTCACTCATCTCGCTTCACATTAAAACTCAAAGTTGCGTTGAATGTTGGTGAGAACGTTTTGATTGTTGAAAAAATTGTTTGAGAGTGTTGTGCTTGGCTGCAGACTCTGTTGACAACTGTTGAGCAGGACACAGCAAGTCATTACCCGAAAAAATGAATCATGGTGGAAAGACTTTCTGTGAGTGTGTGAGATTCACGAGAGGAGCGAAGGATACAGGCAAAATATTCCAGCCCCACTAACCAGGCAACTATGGGGAACATAAAATGAGTCATAGTGAGCTGAGCTGGCTTATTTAGACAATGTGTGCATGTGTGTGTGTGTGCGTGTGTGTGTGAAACTGGATTATTCTGGTTGGATTTTGGGAAGAGGGCTCACTCATTTCTGTTTGTCTCTTGAACTACGTCATTTTGGTCCATAATTGCCCACTCTGTCTTCCTCCCATAAACAAATAGTGACACACACACACACACACACACACGTAATTGTACAACTTTACACACACATTTTTTCCTGTAAGTGTTGTAACGAAATAAGGAACTGTAAGCTTTTGAATCATTGTAATCACCTGCACTGAGGTAAGTTGTAAAAACAGTTGTTAAACATTGTCCTCGTGTTCACAGAGGTCTGTGGCTGGCTCCTGTCCACATTCAGTATGTCAGTGTGTGTGTGTGTGTGTGTGTGTGTGTGTGTCTCTTCTCTACTTGAAAACCGTCAACAATCCAGTTTCACATCACATCTCTAAAAGTTTTTTAAAGGTCTAGTGTGTAGGATTTAGGGGGATATATTAGCAGAAATGGAATATGATATGTGTGTGTCATGTAGTGTATAATTGCTTGAAAATGATAATTGTTGTGTTTTTCGTTAAATGAACCATTTATACCTACATATTGGGGCGGGGGGGGGTCCTCATCTACAGAGATGGACATGTTGCAACACCATATTGATACAGTAGCCCATATCGCACAAACCAGTTAAATCGAGCTACGGTTAAAGCTTGATTAGGCCTTTTAATTGGACTACCGTCCTTGTACCGGTATACACACAGCAGGAGAGAACTGATTTATGATGAAAGTATGACTCAGCCACGGTAGGTGGGCTAGTGGACCTTCTTCCAGTTGAGCAGGCGGCAAACGGGTTGCAAATCGAACAGTAAAAACAAAAATGTGTGGTTCTTGCTCTAGCACTCGCCATGTTGATACCTTCGTCTTGTTGTATTTTCGTTCCCTCTTCTTCTTTAGTTTTTCCCAACTTTCTTCTATGAATTTATGTTGTTCGACTTCTGTATTGAGTCCGAGTTTGGCACAGGGACTATTGAGCATGCGCAAAAGGCCTAGGCCAGTTCAAGTCTTCTTGAACGGTATATATGAAAGAGTAAATCGAACCCAAACCCCATTATCTAGGTGTGTTAGTCTGACTTCAAGAAATTTAACTCAGTGCGATTTCAGTCAGACTAACATGTTTAAATGTATTTTTAAAAGTCAAGTTTTAGTCGGACTAACATCATGTAAACGTACTGACTGGCTCGAGATAGAGCCGTAGTTAACGGTCTCCGCAACATGCAGTGTTGGAAAAACACAAATTCTTTCACATGAAACTGTTTTTTTAACCAGTTTGAATCCTTTTGTTTTGGAGGGAAAGTGAAATAAACCTCTTTAACATCTGGATCTTAAGTTACCTCAGAAAAAAGGCGAGCACACATCAGCAGGTGTTAGGCTAGCGGCTTGTCTCTGACAAACCAAACAGTGCAGGAGGAAAACTGATTTATAACGTGAAACGCCTTTATTCAGTGTTTTTACTGGTTTCAATATCTTGACCTGTTTGTTTTGGAGAGAGAGACTTTTGTGGATAATTCGGCCCCTGGTTAAACTCTTCTCAACAATTAACAATTAAGGAATTCTAACATGCAGAAGCTTTGGCTGGTTGCAATCTGCAATCCTCACTCCCTGAATATTACACAGTGTTCCTTTAACCTGAACTCGATGCTCTGTCTTCATCATTTTGCTTTTTAAAACATTTGTTTTATTCTAGTATCTTCAGGTGGAGTCCCCTATCTCTATCTCACAAACACACACACACACACTGTCACACAAAGACACCTCATTCGCTTACTCTCTCA
>NW_024611187.1:0-3513 GCF_008729295.1 Plectropomus leopardus
GAGAACAATTTCTCTGAGAAATCTGTCAGTAAGAAATACAGCATAAAAATACATGGCGTTAAGCTGCAGAGAATCTGTATTGATATATCTTCAAATACATTGGCCCCATTTGAATTTGTTGTCCTTCGAGTGTAAAAACATGTGTTGTGCTATCACAGAGCTGACTGCACAGCAACACTGACCTGAACCCTGAGATCTGTCATCTGGGACAGCAGGTCCTGGAACATGTCTCTGTCTGCAGCAGGCAGCTCAGAGGACAACACCACCCCAACATAATAGCCAGGAGCAGGCGCCATCATGTCCGGAAACATAAACACACCAGTGTTACACAGCAACACTGGAGAGTCCATGGCCATGAGAGGGTACAGCCACTCACACACCTGTAAGGAAGCAAAATTGAAGTAAGAGAAATAAATGAAAATGTGATGATGAATAACTGAATATATGATGTCATTATTAAGTGTATCAGCCCCAAATGTCTGAGTGATTTCTGAACAATGTGCCCAAATATACAGAAAAAACACAATGACGACTGAATTGGAAGTCATATGTGAGAGGGGGAGAGTGCTCTGTAAAGACATCTTGCTAAAGTAGAGGTTCCAAAATATAACCTCAAAATGACAAGCCTTAACCGTCTACCGGTGACTCTGATTAGGTCAACACAGTGAACCGTCTGACAAACCAGAGGACAGTGTCTCCCTCTGACGGCTGCATGTCTAACAGGATTATAGGGAATAACAGTGTAAGTAGGATTTAGATCATTACTTGCACTGGTGGATCCCTGATGTCACCCTCTGGCAATAGCACCTGGGAAATTCCCCAATGAAGAGTCAAATTTCAGTCTCATGATCCACTACTGTAAATGTATTGGCTGTTTAAACAGCAAAAAAATCTCTAAACAGGATGAGCAGGATAAGTTAGATAAGGTACTGATTTGTCTTTTAACGCAAGCCGAAGCTGATATGTTTACAAAGCTTCATTTTTTCTGAGTGTGAAGGAAGTTAACCCTTTGAAACCTGAGAAAAATTGGCTTGATTTCTTTTAAAAACATAAAAACAATGAGCAATTTGAGAAGAAATGACACAAAAAATAGCACAAAATTCATATAAAAAGGTGCATCCACTCCATGTATTTGACAGAAATAAAACAGATTTACTCAGGGTTCAAAGATTTAAATACCTATGAAAGGTATCTGAACCAAGCACAAGAAAACTGATGTCAATCCAGGTCTCAAAAGGGTTAATGTGCAGTGAGTGGGGTACCATCTATGTCCAAGTTTTGATCCAGTAATGATCCTGATGTGGGGCTTCCCAATAAGCTGACGTCATATCTATAAACCCCTTGGGCTTAGGGCACTGAGTGAACACTGCTCACATGATCACGTCCATGAGGCGAGGGATAGAGATCATTAACAAGCGTATCTCCTCCTACTGATGACTCACACAGTCAAAGAGGTCTTGGTTAGCCGAGCAAACATCTTACAAAATCAGGTTAAAGGGTAAGAGAACGACTGGTGACACTGCAGGGATATTTCACATGCACCTATTGCATCAGATGGGCTTGACGGTGCCTTATTTAGTCCTTTTAAGCTGTATACCAAAGTGTTTTTGCAGAGTCCATAACGGGACACGGGGGAGAAAAAAAAGAAAAAAATGTGATGGTGTAAAAAAGTGGCTTATTTAGTCCCTTCCAGCTGTTCTCGCAGAGCAAAAAGGGACGTGGGGAAGAAAAAAAATAGATGGTGGAAAAAAATAAATAATGGAAAAAAATTGGATGGTGGAAAAAAAATGATGGTGGAAAGCAGTTAAGGTTGAAAAAAATTAAATGGTGAGAAAACAGATGGTGGAAAAAATTAAAGGTAGAAAAAAAAATCTCCCCAGAAACTTTCTAATTTTCCCCAAGAAACTTTCCTCAGAGAAAGTTTCTTGAGGTAATGTGAAAGTTTCTATTTTTTTCCCACCATCATTTTTTAAAATTTTATTTTCCACCATCTTTTCTTTTTTTCTCCCCCAGGTTCTTTTTTGGGGCTTCGTATGTTTTAGTGTGCTGGGACAAAAATATTTATCTCATCTTACCTGCAGAAATGCTGGTGGTCTGTTGGGCATTCTGTCAGAGTGGTCACTTGTAAACTTCACCAGCCGCAGGTAGCCCGGGTACGACGGAGCGCTCACCTGCCCTTCAGGCGTGACAAAGAATATCTGTACACCATGAGGGATATACATCAGCTCCTCTCCGTCTTCACCCATACTCTGGGGAGACGGTGTCGAGTTAGATGTTCGACTGTAGAATTCTTCTCCAACCAATGACATTTCCCCTGCGTCTGTCCCGTATGAGATCGAAAGGTGTCCATCAGCTGCCTGAGGAGAGTAAGCTGGAGGCTGTCCGGCTGGAACCACAGGCTGCCGGGTGGGTGAGAGGGGCAGACCACTACCACTACATGCAGGCATGCCTCCGACAGCTCCTGCTGCCTTGCCGTTAGCAGAGAGGAGGTTTGGAGGAGCTGGCCTCTCTGGCTTGTTTACGGAGGAAAGTTTTGGGTAGAGAACTTCTTTAGACTTGTCTGTAGCATCGGGGACAGGCACACTGCTGGTGTTCAATGTAGGCTCAGATCCCAGGTCAGAGCTGGTCTCCAGTATGGCCAGGCGAGTGGTGATGTTGTTCAGCGTCTCCTGCATCTTCTGCTGCATCTGCCTGGCTGAATCCCAGGAGCTGCCCACACACTCCTCTCCCCGAGAAGGCACGCTGATTGCCCTGAGAAGGTGCTGCCGCCCTCGCTTATAGAGCTCCACGGCCTGTACCTTGTCTCCAGCTTCATCCAGTGTGAGTCCTTTATTGATGCACTCGAAGGCCCTTTCATAACCATCTTTGATCACTTGAAGTCTGGCACTGTCAAATGCATCTTGTTTAGCTTTCTCCATTCCCTCTGAAATAAGATCAACAGTTAGATTTACTTACAATTTGCTGAATCAATCCAAACACACTCACACTGGCACGTCACATATACAGCACTAATAATGAGACAAACTCTTGTACAGCACGAGAGAGCAGACGGTCACACACCTTATAGGCGAAAGGTTATTCTACTTATATTTTATGGATTAATAAACTTCCGCTCCAGTGTCAGGCTAGCTTTACAAAGTGAAACTCTCACACAACTAGTTGCATGTTGCAAATGAAACATGATTTCCATACAAATTGATTAACAGTCTTGTTAACTCGATATATTAGGTCATTCGCTACAGTTTATTAGCTGCGTTCGCAATTTCTCATCTGCCGTATTGTGTTCTTGCTAGATTAGGGTGGGAAATGTCACTGTTACTACGCCTGCATATTTGCATACTTTGTCTCATAATGGCTGTTAAACATGATAGGGAGAGAGCTATTGGTGCACTACCCTTTAAAATCTGAGCAAATTAGCTTTATTTTTTCAAAAACTTGGGAAAGAAGGCAATAAGCAATTAAAAGAAATGAAACTAATAAATAAATACATTTTTAAAATAGTGAAAAATTAGT
>NW_024611188.1:0-2597 GCF_008729295.1 Plectropomus leopardus
TGAGGTCCCAGAGACTCAGGACGAACAGTTTAAAGGACGAGTCCAGTTTGACAAAGACGCCCTCAAAGGGGGACGACTCAGACTTCAAGTGTCCAGACTCCGGATTGAAGACTCGGGCCTGTACAGGTGTGAAGTGCTCACCAGTGATGATGTAGATGAGGCTAACTGTCGGCTCACAGTATCTGGTAAGTTGATTCAGTTAAACTGTTGGAACCAGTTTGTTGTTTTTTGTTGTTGAAAAATCAAATCTGAAGATTATTTCAGGTTTTAGTTTCATTTAAACATTTAAAACATCAAATAGGTAAAATGTCACTTCTCGTCAATCATATTTTTGAACTGTTGATTTAAGATCAAGACAATCAGGATTATTTTCAGTCTTTCTTTTCACTGAAAGACAGGTTTTGTCCCCTGTCAGACTGCTGAGCTCATTTTCTGTCTTTCACAGCAGCTGCTGATGAACCGAGATCTCAGAGTCCAACAGAGAGTCCACGACAGAAAGAGATGTGGGTAACAATCGCTGGACTGGCAGTGGCTCTCTGTGTCGGACTCTCTGCCATCGGATGTTGTTTTACTAAATGGACTCATAAAAAAGTAAACTTCCATCCAGTTTAGATGATGAGTATTTCAGAAACAGCTCATCAGGTCTAACACGACCCTGTGTGAAGGAAGCTCTCCTCATCAGGATGCTGATTTAAGACCAAAGCTAGAAATCCAACATGCTCAAACACGCCTCGAGTCTCCGGCAGGACAAACTGTCACACTTTCTACAAAGTCTCTGGTTAGTTCACAGCACGGACCCTCAACTTGCTCTGATTTAGGGGACACTTTTACAGAATGACAGGAGGCCTGGGCCAATCGCGGCCGCCCCACATGTTTCTGGGATTTTAGGACATTTGTAGTATTTCAGGGCATTTCTATGTTTTCGGGACGTCTCTTAGATTTTAGGACTTTTCAAGAATTTTTTGTAAATTTCCCCTTTTTGGTATATTTCTCAGATTTTTGGAACATTTCTGTGATATCCGCACCTCTTCGGGATTTTTGGACATTTTAAGAATTTTAGATTTTTTCCAGGAATTTAAAGAGATTTTGAGCTTTTAGGACTTTTATAGGATTTCTGGACATCTCTAATATTTTTGTACATTTCTAAGATTATTTTTAAGACTGTGCTCTTTATATTGTGTCCTTAATCGCACTGTAATGTGTTGGACATCATTGTGCTGGTCAAAGGAGCAAGAACCAAGAATTCTGCTCTTTTTGTAGCTTTTAATATGATGAGATACAACAATAAAGTGTTTTTTCCCCACATGTATCTTTATTGGCTTTGTCATTTCACACCATCAAAAAGTACGTCTCACCCAGTTTTACATCAAACAAATAAGCTGCACATACAAATTAATATTGTTCTGTAAAATTGCTAGCTAAATAAATTACCTTAATTCTCCGAGAAAGAGACTGAATTTACGAAAGACAGAACAGATCCCCAAGTTTTGTTAAAATTATCAGAGCAACCGGTAATGTTGTACTTAATTTTCTCTAAATATAGGAAGGACATGAAATCTGTCAGCCAGGAAGGAGATAGTGGAGGCTTTTGATCCTTTCACAATAAAGTGACTCTAATCTGAATTTATTTATGACAGACACACTGAGACTCACGCTGTCATGTTGAGTGAGCTGATGTGGTCGTTTCCTGTCACTATCACCCCAAATCAGTGAGAGCACTTCCTGGGAGACAAATCTTTGTGTCAGAGGCGCAAAAATGAGCAAGAGCGAGAGAGAGAGAGAGCAACACCTCCCCAAAAAAACCATGATGAAGAGCAGAGCGAGAGAGAGGAGATATTTGACTCACTGTCATCAGCATAAACTGCAGTCACTTGTTTCATCTTCATTCATTTACCTGCTGGATCATTTTTTTCTTTCACTTTTCTCAACTTTGGAAAAAAGCAAGAAAGAAGAGAAAGCTTCTAAATGTAGAGAGCTTTACCAGAAGTTTATGCTTTGGTTGTTTTAACTTTCCCCGTACAGATTTGGACAGAGTTTCCCGCCTCACCATGGCGGGCAGGTGGACCCTCCTGATGCTGGGTGAGTCACAGCTGTCATACATCTGCACAGCCGTTAAAATAATCTGTTGAGAAAGACTGAAAAATGTGCCGTGATCCAAAGACGCAAACTTTTTGGCTGCAGCGGCCTGAAAACTTTCAGTAGGAAGTCTCGTTATGTGTGTTTCTGCTGAGATCTATCGTGAAAATGTTTCAAACAAACAAAACTAAAAACAGATGATGTGTATCACTCTCAGTGTAACACAGATACTATCAGTGAGTACGCTGAAGCAGTAGTCGAAAAAAAGTATTTTACAGTCAGAATAAAAACACATTTTCAACCAGATACATCAGAAAATAACTGTAACTGTATCAAGAGAAACCAACTACAGAAGAATCATAAATATGTCTGTGTGTGTATATATATATATAAATTACAAGTCATAGTATATATATATGAAAATGATATCAGCTACTGTATATGTATTTGTGTTAAGTAGGCTATTTTATTCCTATATTATGTATCAATTAGTTTTCATTGCTTTTTTGTTATCTGAACTG
>NW_024611189.1:0-1884 GCF_008729295.1 Plectropomus leopardus
CTATCCCACACACAGTGAATATCAACAGTTGTGTGTCTTGTTACTGGAGTTACTTATGTTTCATCTGTCTGCTGGAATTACAATAACTTATGCAAAAAAATAGTTCAAAAAGGATATTAAGTCACTTCTGATTCATTTTTGCAGCACATGCAATAAAGCAGTGACCTTTTTGTGGTAATCGAATCTTGATTTATGCTGAAAATATTCAATATGTAAATGAAATTTACTTTATAGTCAATAGAGTTACATGTTGCAATGCTGGCTGTGATAGTTCCGTTTGCATCATTGTGTGATGAGTGACAAAGTGTGGCTGTTTTGGTTGCATTAGTGCATTTTGGGCGTTAGATGAACTGTTGTGCCAAGCTGCACACAACAGCATGTTGATTGAGAGAACTGAACCATTTAAAAACATGAACTTGGTACAGAGAAATGTGTGTTACCACTTATTGAGAAAAAATGTAAATCATTAGTCAGAATTATTGTTACACAAAAGTCCAAGATTTGGTTTTGTTAAGATGATTAAAACTGAGAAGGTAGACCACAAGAGGGAGGGAAAGTATGAATTAGTATTGAAGCTGAGTTGCACAGGTATTATGTCGTCATCTAATAGATTAACAGCGGCAGTCCCAAACAGTTTATACTTTATGTACCCTTTCTGCATTTTTTTCCTACTTCTTACTACAATGGTTGTTACAGTGGCTTTATTGTTGCATCAAAAGGATGAATGGTTCAGTGCAGTAGACACAGAGGGAACAAGAGCGCAGGTTGTGAGAGGGGAGAGAGAAAAAGAGCAGCTCACAAACAAGGCCTTCAAAGGGCCCTGGCTTCAATTAATCAATTAAGGAAAGAAAGAGAGGAATTTGCATATCCCCCTGCCAGTGTGAGAGCGAGAGAGGGAGGAAGGGGAGGGGGGAACTGGATCTGCAGCCAGGAGTCTTGACATGGATGGGAAAGGAGAGTGAGAAGGGGATTTCCAAAGGAAAAAAAGGAGCTGTTTCCTGAATGGCTTGAATAGAGTGAGGTTGAAGGAAGAGGAAAAAAGTGGGTGAAAAAAATTGTCAGTGAGGAAAAAGGGGGTGTGGAAGGTCTTCCTAAAACTTAATCAGTGATATGATGGACCCAGACTCAAGTTCATTAAAGGTTTTATCCGCATCAATCGCTATCAGATTTTGACATGTGTTTCCATGGATGCACTGTTACATGTAGAGGGGTTTTATTATTTTGTGAGTCTGATTCCTTGGAAAAGGTGGATGCAAATACCCAAACGGTAGCTCCAATTGTGCTCAGATTTGCTTGGGCATCCACTACACGCTGACGCCATCTACCAGCAGCTCTCTGTCTCTGAAGCTGGCCAGGCTCATTACACAAGAAAGATACCACCGCCTGCTGCTCTGTGCGTTACCTGCTCAGCACTCTGGGGGAAATTCCCTGACAGACGTCATGACATCAATAACATTTCCCCATCAGCACTTCTGTCTGTAGTTGCAAGCGTATATCCTCATATGTGCGGCCGCAATGACAGACAGATCTGGATTCACTCTGAGTCAAAGAGAGAGATGATGAGTTGTTAAGGGCACTGAGGTAAGAACAGGCATCAATCAGAAGTCAGAAAATTCATTGGCCACATGTACAATATATTTCCATATTATAGGATTCAAAAATGTAAAAGATACACACAAACATATACAGCACACAATAAAGGAATTAAAATGGGAAAATTAATTCAGTAATCAAAAATACATAGCACACACTTGTTCCAGCTTCTAAAATGAGAGGTTGGTTATTCATTCATTCATTTTATTATTTTTTTATTAAAATATTAATTCATCCATCCATCCATTCATTCATTCATTCATTCATTCGCCATAATCGCTTGTCCTCGTA
>NW_024611190.1:0-1338 GCF_008729295.1 Plectropomus leopardus
CGGACGGAGCTGTTGAACTCCACCAAGTCTGTGTTGCTGGCAGTTGCCGTTAAATTGGAAACTGGTACTGTGGGTGAGAAACACAGTGGTTTTATACTGGCCAACCAACTTGCCTTTGGTAACATTGGGAATAGCTTAAAAGTTAAAGGTTAAAGGTTTGAATGTGAGTTTGACATATACATGTATGAATGAATGACTTAATTTCAAACACAAATAAAAAATATTATAAACAAACAAAAGAAATAAAAGTACAGTGTGCGAAAAGGAGTAAGTCAAGGTAAAACTTGCCTAACCCTTTCTCACTTTTTTTAACACATATATATGGTGTCATCAAATTCCCAAATTTAGTTACAACTAATGTACACACTGACAGCCATCCCCAGTTTACCTACCACCAAAGAATTTTTAAAAAGACACAAATTCATTTTTTATTCATCCGCGATCATGCAGCTGTTCTCGTGTGCAAATGTATGTACAGCAGGTATTGTTACTTTTTGTTCAGTGAAATCGTTTATTTGACACCATCACAGCTAGATCCAGCCTTTTCTAATCAAAATTTCTTTGTTAAAAAAAATAAATAAATGAAATCCTAACTTACTCAGTACAGAGATGACTGCAGGCGAAGATGATTCATATCTCAGAGTTTTGCTGTTGAAGGCCTGACAGCTGTAGTTTCCACTCTGACTCTCCTGAATGGTCGTCAGATTGAACTGCGGTCCAGTGTCAGACTGCAGGCCTCCGTTCAGAAGCAACGTAAATTGTGCAGGAGGTCTGGAGACAGCCAAGCACGTCAAGGTGACATTGGACCCCTCCTTATAGTGTTCTAGTAACGGAGATATTTCCAAATGTAGGTTTTCTGGACCATCTGAATAGAAAAAAACAAGCAAAAAAGGCACATAACCTGCAGCTCGACTCATTATGAGGCAACAACATCATTGTTATACATCAGGTCACCAGGAAATAGAAACCTTTGTAAAATGTAATTTGACTGAAAAGCCAACAAACATTTCTAAATGAAACTGACTGCTGTCGTTTCAGTGACATACTGGATCCCATTAGTTTGGAAAGTGTGTTTCTAATATGTAGTACAACGGATGAGGCAACAGAAAGAAAATAGAAAGAAAGAAAATATGTAAGGCTATTTTATTAAGACTTGACAATTATCTACACTCTCAGTTTCAGTTTGCATGCAGATGTCAGATAAAGACTGAACATTAATAACTCACAGCTGACGTTGAAGTTTATTGGTTCACTGGTGCCATTACTGACAGGATTGTACACATGACAGCTGAATGGTCCTTTGTCGTAGCGGGTCACGTTAACTATAGTGAGATTGGC
>NW_024611191.1:0-3036 GCF_008729295.1 Plectropomus leopardus
CCCTGACCTCGTGGCGTTCTTCATAACGTACCAATGCCTTTGTGAGGTTCAGGAGGACACGAGGCGAACTTGAGCACGTCGGCCCTCTTCTCCCTCAGACCCCAGCGGTACAGGATCTCGCCGTAACATTTCTTAAAATCGTCGAACTGCAGCGTGTTGGCGGGGTCCAGCAGTCTGCGGGGGACAGGAAATGACATCACAGCGATATTACAAACCAGTCACACCAGTTCTCCCGGCGCCCTCTTGAAAGTTACGTCACCTCTTGTTCATGTCGTGCTGCTCTCGCTCTCGCTCCCGCGGGTCGCTGTAGCCCTGGTTGCTATAGCGATAGTCGTCAGGAGAGGACTCGCCCCAGGGGTTGGCGTGCTCGGAGTCTCTTCCTGTAAACAAACACGTTTGATTGGACGGGAGACAGATCTAAACACGGCGGTAAAATCCTCACAGCGGTGCTGTCACACAGCGGGCGGCCTGTGGGCGGAGCCTCACCTGTGTTCCAGGTGGCGGCGTTGATGGAGTCAGAGGTGCTGGAGCACGAGCCCGACGTGACGGAGCTGGACGTGTAGCTGGGCTGAGATGACATCACACACGTTATTACAGACCAACTGTTCACAGAGTCGATCACTTTATTCTTACTGAGAATTAGAAAATGGTTGGGGGCCGCCAGGGGCCCTGTCAGGGGCCAGATTTGGCCCGCAGGCCATAAGTTGAGTATCACTGACGTATAATAACTGTATTGTGATGTCATGCAGAGACTGTGTCTCCGGTCTTCTTGTCTTCTCTGCATTAATGAATGTGTGTGCGTGAGGACTTACGTATCGGGAGTGGTGCGGCGGGAACATGGAGGAGCGTGACGGATGATGTCCGTACAGAGAGTAGCAGTCTGGGGGCGGGGCCTGAGCTCTGAACACGCTGCACAGCATGGCCAGAGTCTGAACGTCGCTCATCTGACTGTAGTGATCCAGACTGAAGGGTCGAACACAGACACAGAGTTCAGTCTGGACTCCTGGAGTCCTTCTGTCACTCGGCGGGTTTCCACGAACCCTCAAACTCTGAATACACAGTACTCCTAATGGAAGCACGCGAATTTAAAAAAAACTCCCGTTTATAACAGAAGCGCTTTGACGCTCTCATGAGGACGTTATTTCAGGCGACTGGAAATATTTCACAAAACTGCAACGTGAACACTTTAGTCTTTTATAGCTCACATGATGTGTAACAGCAGGTGGCCGTAATGAGACTTCATGGACGCCAAACTGGGACAAAGTCAAACCTCTCTGTCAGCAGAGCGAGTCTTTTTCCATCAGAGCCGGATTTAAACCATCATCGTTACTATCGATTCACCGGTCAGTTATTTTCTTGATTTGCTGATCAATAGTCGTCAATAAAATACAAGAAAAATGGTGAAACGTTTCCCAGAGCCGGAGGTGATGCTTCAACCCTTTGATCTGTTCTACCAACAGTCAAACAAAAACTGTTCATTTAACCCTTTGAAACCTGAGCAAACTGGCCTGGTTCACGCCACAACACGGGACGAGGTAAAAAGAAAATGACATGAAATTAACCACAAAAAAAGTCAATGAGCGACGAAAGAAGAAATAATGGAAAGATTAGCAAAGAATTGGTGACATATTCAAGAAAATGAGTTAAAAACAAACAAGAAAAAGAATATTAAAAAAACAACAAACAAACAAGGAAATCACCTGGAAAAAGTGCTTCAAATTATATTTCTGTTACAGAATTTTAAATATGTAAAGAAGTTAAATGTAATAACTTTCTAAATCTATTATTTTCTTGCAGTTTGCAGCTGCTCATTGCTTTTTTTCTCTTTTTTAAAGAAATCAAACCACATCAATCAGGGTTCAAAGGGTTAAATACCTTTAAAAGGCACTCCAGGCTTCAAAGGGTTAATTAGCGTGACAAAAAGACAAACAAATTCTAACATTTAAGAAGCATGAGACCCAAAAACGTTAAATCATAACAGCAACAATTGTTAGATAATCACAATCATTTGTTTGTAAACTGACGGATCGATTGTTGCTCTGATCAAATCATCAATAAATCAATCAATAAACTCACAGAGTCTCCAGCAGGTGGCGTCCAAACGGGTGTCTGGCCCAGGGGGTCTCTGTGTCCGGGTCCGAGTCCGGACTCAGGTCCTGACTGGTGGCTGCAGAGGCCAGGGCCCACACCTACACACACACACACGTTTTTGACGACGCTGCAGAGAGACGAGCTTCAGACAGCAGATCTGTCCCCTCGTCTCAGTGCTGTTTGGGACTGAAATGCTGTGAGACGTGTTTGTCTTTTTCAGAGGACATCAAAGACAAAACACTTAAAGACAAAACGTTCACCTTCGCCACGTCTCTGCGGCCGACTGTGAGCGACGCGGCGGCGTTCTTCTTACACGTGTCCTGGATGTCGTTCACGTTCAGACTGAGCGGGACAGAAAAGTCTCTCAAACATTAGTGAGCGAAACATAAAAAAGACGAAAATCATCATCTGACGAGTATTTTCTAAATTTATCATTTTAGTTGTAAAATATCAGAAATCAATAAAAACAGCTGTAGTGTTTTGGGATGGTGATGTCTTAGTTCAGGTTGTTTTTTTCCCCTCTGAAAGCAATCGATCGATTAACCCTTTAATGTCCTGACTGAGATGAGACATCAGTGGACGCTCAGTGACTGTTTGTGTCTCACATGTAGCTCTCTCCCAGAGCTTTGTGGACGGGCAGCAGACACGAGATCTCCTGGATTATCACTTTTCCCGCCAGCTTGATGGGGCGGTTTCCGTAGTCTGTCCCCTCTCGCTTCGTCTTAAAGCGGCGGGATTTCTGTGGGACAGAAGGACAGACAGACAGGAGGAGGGAGACAGCAGGCCGAGAGGAGACAGAGGACCACCTGATTAAAAGTGGTCCGGATTATAAATTACTGTAGAGCGGGTTCACACTGTGAGACGCCGTTGGTGGAGGACGTTTCTGAGCAGCAGAAATGTCAGAAATCATGGAAACAGCAGCAACAAGTGACGGTAAAAAATGAT
>NW_024611192.1:0-1207 GCF_008729295.1 Plectropomus leopardus
GTGGTGATATGTGAGAAACTCGAGACGAGGGGTCAGAAATGTTCTTGTATGTCTCTGACTCTCATATTCATCTGAGTCATTCTTCTTCTCTCTTCAATTTTCATGTCAACTTTTGTGTTTGCAGTGATTGGCATCACAAAAATACAAACCAGTGAGTCAGCAATCCTACTGCACACACACACACACTCACTGTTTCTCCTCTTAAACCCAAAAAAACTTCTCAGTCTCTTTGTCTCAAAGCCACCCAAGCCTGAGGTTAGTTGGAGTTTAGTCATTATAGCTTTATTTTAATTTATTTATTCTTTTTGCTTGTCACGTTTTCACCCTGTCTTTCTGTCTGCGTTTGTGTTACAGCCCAACTGTATCTCATCATAATCAGATTTGTGTCATCAAAACTAACTGTATGTTAGCAGTGTACTTCATTAAGTTATAGCGTGTGAGACGGTCAGTACAAACAAAGTTCCAAAACATTTAACATCTCGTCATGAAATCATTCATACCTAAAAATGAAGCACATCAAGAGAAAGTTGGGAGTGGAGGGAGCTGTGGCAGCAAACAGCAACAGTGATAGTGATAAGTGCGGAGAGCTCAAACTGTAATCCCACATTAATGTAGGATTCAGTTTCATATGTCTCAGCTCATCAGTCAGCCTGTTGTCATTCTGAAGTTGGCAAATGTTGTCACTTTTGAAATGATTTTGGCATAAGATACCAATGCCAAAGGTCACCTTCTGCGCCTGCATGATACGCCAAACGATGTCAGGTTGAAATGCTGGCTGTAACGGCATAATATAAGGAGCACAAGAGCACCTATAGGGTGGGCGGGAGCAGCGGTGGCTGGATCTAAAGTGATGCCTCCAATGCGTGTTTCATGTGGACTCACGTGGTGCCCTCTAACCGTCCACCAGCATTTTAAAACAACACCACCAGTTCCAGTTGGATGTAAAAGGCGGAGGTGTCATGCGGTGCAGCCCCTCCCCCTCTTCCTCCTGTGTGGGTTTCTCCCTGTCTGCTGATTTTTCTGTGCTCTAACCTGTGTGTATGTGTGAGTGTGGGCGTGGTGTGTCTCCGTAGGCTGGGCCAGGTGCAGGCAATCTCCTGATGGGCTGGTGGAGTACTTACTGTGGCTTTAGATCTTCTCGTCGCCAGAGTATTACTCCTGCCAAGTGGTAGATGTTCTCACAGCCTCTCAGCATTACCTGTAGTTC
>NW_024611193.1:0-4888 GCF_008729295.1 Plectropomus leopardus
GTACACAGGGCTGCAACTAATGATTATTTTCATTAACAAATAATCATCTCGCCCATGAAAAATTAAAAGAATTGTGAAAAATTCTCATATATCATTTACAATTTTAAGTGAGAAAGAAAAGCTGCAAATTCTCACATTTAAGAGAGAACCAGCAAATGTTTCACTTTTTTTCCTCGAAAAATGGCTAAAACAACAAATCAACTATTGAAATATTTGGCGATTCAATTGTTGCAGCTCTGGCTGAAATGCAGATAGAGATAATAGGTTTGTGATACATTGTAAGAGTTGTTCACATGGCAACAAATATTCTCTCTAAACATGCTTTCTTGTTTAGAACTTTTGGGAAAATAAGGACAAAATGGAAAAAACACACTACTGCTTCATAATTATAACAACAACAACAACAACAACAATAACAAATAATAATAATAATAACAATAATAAATATAGTGCTTTTCAAGGTTCCCAAGGCCACTTAACAGAGTAGGAAAGGACAAGTAAATACATAAATAAACAAACAAATAGAAAAAAAGAACAGAAATACGATTTACACAGAGAGCGCTATAAAGTCCTTGGATTGAGGTGTGGCGACAAACACGCCACGCGATCTTCTCACATCCAGGTATGTGGAAGCATCAGTTTCTCATGATCTTGTAACGGTCACCAACATCTGATCAGAGACTTACGCACACATATAACAGGCTTATTCGTACCTCCAGTGACTCTTTGCGGCTCTGGGTGAGGGCTCCCAGGACATCCCATTGATCACAGATCTTCTGGCAGCGAGCATTGACGCTGGCAGAGTCGTAGTAATCCAGCTCACTGGAAACACACAGATTTCATATGAGATTCTAAACTAATACACCGATAAATTATGCAGAAGGTTTTTCCTGTCAGGACTATTTCTCTCGACAGTGTGACCTGTCAGGTCAACGGCTGTTTATCACTCCACACTTCTTCTTTCCTTACTTGAGTTCTTGTGCAATGGCGGCGATCTGCTCCACTCTGTCCTGATGGGCTGCCAGGTCGCTCTCAAAGGCCTCGTGTTTTCGTAGCAATGCCTTCACTTCTGACAGGGTGGAAGTCTCATAGTCTTTCTGGGTCAGCATGGCCTCCTTACCTGCATACAAACACAATTCATTCAAGCTCTCAACCTGTAAAAAGCTGCAGAGAAGCTCAAAACAGCAAAACACACAAAAAACAGCATCGATTTCGTGCTTTAACACTGACTGGTTAAATACAGGGCTCTCACGCATTTTTACCAATGATACATTTCACACATAGTTTCTGCTATCAGGCACATACATGAGGGGAGAGATGAAATGTGGGGAGAAATTAAGAAACACATGATAGTGGACAAAACGTCACACAGCGATGCATATCAAAGCTATGTGATGTCGAAGGCTGCAGAAAATAAATTTAAAATGTTGCCTAATTACATCAAAAATTTTATTATAAACTACAAAATTCCATGACGTTTCCAAAACTTTTATGATTTTTACTGATTCAATGCCTTTTTCAGGCCTGGAAAAAGTGATTGCGATATTCCATGACTGTAAATAAAGCTCAATGCTGTGTTTGTCTTTTTTAAAATCTTATTTATTACATCCACTTTGACAAAAAGTGCTGTTGGATGAAGAGGAGACAAAAGATTTAAGAGGGACGTGTAATCATGAAACTGGGGCAAGATTTTTGCAAAAACAAGAGTATCCATCTTGATCTCAGAGAGGTGATTCAGCACAGTGTAAAGTGTGTTCATCTAGTGTGAACGTGTGTGTGATGATTTAAGTACCATCGGTCCAGGATTCATGGATCGCAGCCTTCTGGTGGAACTTCTCAGCCAAGTGCTCCAGTCTCTCCAGACGTCTGATCTCGCTGAGGATCCACTCCTCGTAGCCTTTTTCTGCTCCTTCCAGAGTGTGCCACGCTCCGTTGATGTCCTGAGAGCAAACAGCAGCAGCAGTTACTGACATGAATCCCTCACTGCAGAGTAAAGTGTGGCTCCTGTTTCTCTGTCTGTGTATTTCACATATAGCAGAATAAAACGCTGCTCCCGCGACCATAAACCTTTCCAAAATGAACAGTATGAATTAAATGGTGTGACCCTCTACAGAGTATTCTGTTGTAATATCTGAAAGAACTTCACTTAAAGTTGATCGAGGACATTTCTGTTCATCGTATGATGGCAAAAAGCAACTTTTTGAATTTGAGGACATCAATGTGATTTTGTCTAAATGCACTGAGCATGAAGCATTTATCAAACTAAGACATGCCAAAGATATTTCATGTGATAGTTGTGGATTTGAAGTGGGGCTGTGTGAGACACTTATGCATATTGGGTGTATTACATTCAGTAACTGGTGGTCGGCGTGCATCTCAGCTTGCAAAAACAGACGGAGGCTAGCGTGACTGGTATCAAGTTAGAAGACCTGAGGAATCTCAGACTACCAACCAGGGTGGTACCACCTGAAGATATCTGAATAAAAATGGGTTCTTTGGGTACCTATGAGTCTCCCCTTTACAGACATGCCCACTTTATGCTAGTCCCATGCAGTTTTTTTTGCTGCCATTTGATTCCTTATTAAGACAACCCTGGTCAGAATTTCTTCATTTTGGTAATATGGACTTCGAAACTTTTTTGAAATGCAAAATACTGAAACTGAAAATGTGATTCAAAAATGTGGTTAAACACAATAACATTAAAAAAAAATCATTTGACAGGCTTAAACTATTTAGAATGAATACCAGCTGATAGTGATTGGTGACCAATTGATCTGAGCAACCTTATCTGGTGGTGATCAATTCATAAACTCTGCACATCCCCTACTTTGGCTGCTTAAAGTCGAGACAGTGAGTTGACTGCGTACTGAGAGATTTTTGTAGCTGCTGAATGTATTTAGTGGAAACACTGAATTTGTCTCAGTGCAGTTTTACTTACATATGTGCACTTTACTGTTTTGTTTCATCGCTTACTGAGAAGCTAACCCAACAACAACTCAAAACTAAAGAGGCCTCAGATAGTGGGAACAAGTCATTGAGTCCAATTTGTGACTGAGATTGAGTTTAAGTGCAGATGTGAATCTTTCAGAGCAGATCTTTGCTCATCAGTGTGTATGTATATCAGTTTTTTTGCTATTTGAATTTTCCCCAAGATCATATTTTCCGCAGTTTGTTAAGTATTCAAACATCTTTAGAATCTGATTTGTATGAATGCGAACGTACAGAAACCATGCGTCCCTCTGATGGCATGAAGGCAGGTCTGTTGCTGAGTCTCAGTTTAGTCTGCAGAGTGTTGAAGCTGATCTCCAGCTGGCATTTCTCTTGGACCTGAAGACACAAAGACAAGTTGACTCACGACAAGACAAGTTGGGGCTATATTTTTGAATTTGTGTAAAGCATTTGGTACAGTCAACCATAATGTTTTACTGTCTAAACTCTCCAGATTTAATTTCTCATCTGGAGCACTAGCATTAATGTCTTCATATTTATCAAATAGGATGAAATGTGTTGGAGTCTGTGATGCACTGTGTAGTTACATGAAGTGTACATGGGTGCACAAGGGTCCATGTTGGGTCCGCTGTTATTTAGCCTTTCCATTTATAATCTCCCAAAATAGTGCCATGACAAGGAAATACAAATGTATGCAGACAATACTGTTGTGTATATACCTGAGTACCTAGCTAACAACTGCATTAGAAAAAAATACACAGTGGCTTGATCAGTCCTGTCTGAGTCTAAATGTCAGTAAAACAAAAAGTTTGAATATTTTTTTCCTAAACTATGGTACAACATCCTAATGCGAACATTAATATTGAAGGTGAACTGACTGACATGGTCAGTGATTTTAAATATCTTGGTATGATTCTGGATCAAAATTTGAACTTAAGCTACATGAGCTATAATCTGGAACTGTGCATCTAATGGTAACATTTATGTTTTGGACTATACGTGGTCCCCTTTAAATAAAATAAATAAAACAAAATACATTTTAGATATATTTTTCACCTTGGGTGGTTTGTGAACACAGCGGTAGTCTCTGAAGTCCTCCTGTTTTGCCTGCATGTCATTCACTGTCTTCTCCTGGGTTCGGTTCTCCAGCCAGGGGATGGTCCGGCGGATCCACTCCAGCAGCTGAGGACAGGAAGACAAGGAGGGAAAACAATTACCCAGTGTAAACAAGGCTCTGATATTTTCTCATTGATAAATTAAATATCAGTTGCTCAGTGTATCTGCTAATTTAACTTAACAAAGTTAAGAGGTCTAGGGAGCTCAGGTGTAAACATGCTGAGAGGTTTTGTACTAACCTCACTGGCCAGTTTCTCGTAGTCCTCCATCATCTGCTCGTTCTCCTGGTTGACAGCCAGCACTTTGCAGATGCGGTTGGCGGCTGTCTCAGCCTATCAGGAAACAGAGTGATGAGTAGTGCTCGCAGTGACTGGAGTCCACTCACTGTGCCCAAAGCTTAGTGAGAACATTCAGTGGAGTTACAGAGTTTTTAATTGATGCTGTGCATTAAAACAAATACTGCAACCCCCTGCAAATGACCATTTCTATATAATTTGCTCACCCCATGTTACATGGAGGAAAACTTGTTTTTGTCTCATGCCTGTCAGGAATGAAGAATCCAAAAACTGAGAAAATTCTACATAAATTGAAGTAAACCAGGTTCATGTTTAACAGCAAAACTGCATTAAAAACCTGTTAAACTTTCACAAATCTTGTGCAGTAAAATCCAAGTCTCATTTATCCAGACATATGCTTAGTACTCAACAAACACTACACTTTCACCATAGTTTTACTATTTAACCCTTTGAAACTTGGAGTGACATTATTTTCTTTTTTTCAAAAAAGTGGAAAAAAGGTAATGAGCAACTTGGTAAGAAATGTC
>NW_024611194.1:0-1200 GCF_008729295.1 Plectropomus leopardus
TTTGTACAGAAAATTCTATTTATAATTATCATTATATTTTTTTAACGGTGTCACAGATAATTTCCTTGTTTGTGTTTATTTATTTTTTTTTTTTAACTGTTTTTCCTTTTTTTTTTTTTAAATTTTTCCCTGCCAATTTAAGGTCATATTCTTGTTTTTGTTTTGTTTTTCTGCTAATGAAGAACATTTCTTAAAGAAACTTTTAAATTAAATTTCTTGATAGTTTTGAGTAATTTCTCGTTAAGTTGCTTACTGCCTTCTTCCCATGTTTTTTTTTTAAAAAAGAAATCAAGCCTTTTTGCTTGGGTTTCAAAGTGTTAATGGCCTCTGACCAGATGACTCTCTTAAAAAAATGAATCATTATTCCTAAAGGATCAGGCATGAGTGGACTCACTCAACACTAAATGGACTTAGTGTTTAAACCAGAGCAGTTCACAATTTACCAAAATTAGTCTTGTGCATGTTAGGGTTGTAACAGTTCACGACAGAAGTCACAGTTCCATGTGAGTTTGGTACAGCAGAAAAAAAAAGTCTTCAAGCGCATTAAATGAATTGATCTAAAAATAAAGACTAATTTGGTACTAAAATGTCTAAATCAATCGTTAGACACAACTCTTTCTCTGCTGCTGTTGTTGCTGACCAGGAATCCACAGGCAGGTTTTCAGTCTCTGGCGTTCCATTTGCTCTCATTGTGTGACTGACTGGCACGCATCTCAGCTTGTTGTATTCACTTCAGAAAATGTTGCTACGGCTAAAAGTTTCCAGGCCAAAATTGCACATGTGAAATTTGGTTCCACATAGCGTGCATGAATCTTAATAACCTTCTGTACATGTGACTGTGTGCATCAGACCGTGTCCCCTTTACCGTGACGGTTCGGCACGAATACACTGACAGCCCCAGCAGTGCATGTTTATTATATCTGTGCATGTCTTTGTATGCTATTTATATGTATGATTGATTGATTGATTTGTGTCATGTGTGGCCGGGCATGTGCTTTGTGTGTTACATACATGTGTGTCTGATGTGCTCGATAGAGAGAGTGCAGTGATTCAGCAGGCAGATGTCACACTGTATCACAGTGACAGTAGCAGATATGTACCGCTGCCCTCTGCCTGCCCCAGTCTGACCAGAGCAGGCCTGTGTGGTACTAACTGGCACACACACACACACACACACACACACACACACACACACACACA
>NW_024611195.1:0-2179 GCF_008729295.1 Plectropomus leopardus
TGTTAGTTTTCTCTCTTTATTTTGTGAATAAAATCTAAGGGAGTACAAGGGATTTATAAAGTAATTCAAAATGACTGATGAAAATTGTTATTCAGATAAATAACCTTCATTTTCAAATAAACACGCGAGTCGTGTGTGTACATGTTGTGTTAGGAGGATGTTGGCGTTAGGGAGGTTTTCTAACCTCTCGGCCTGATGTAACAGATATCGTGACCAGAAACCAGTAAAGTGTATTTAGGCCTGTCACCACTCTTATCGACTTATCTAGGTCAGCAGAAATGATTGAGGTCATGCCCATATTTAATTCAGTATTGCCAGTGTGTTTATATGTGTGTTTGTTTAAACAAACACACATATAAACACACAGAAGAATAAACAGCAGGGTTCCCACTACTAATATATGATTTGGGTAAAGCGTGTTAATCGAATGAACAGAAAAAAACTATACTTAGACACATTTTTCTGCCATTTCTTGTCATATTAGAGCTTTTTGCTCGTTGAAAGGGTGTTTTTGCAATTATGCTATTACATTATCTTTATAAAGTGCCCCAAAAATGATCGAATGATCGCCCTGGTTCCATCATCAAAAAGCCTATTGGATTTTTCCAATGGATTTTGGAAACACATTTATGATACTTACACATTTTGTTCAGCAAGATAATCATCACAAATAAATACCACTTTCAGGATTTCTGGAGCCTGCATGCAGTTACCAGAAGTAAAACGCTAATGCTAGGCTAAAACGAACTACACAACAGTCATATTGTCACCAATTTGAGGTTGTAAAGCCACGTTCGGCATGGTTTGGCCAGGTGACGTTCTGTAGTCTCATTTAGCTACTTTTTAGGAGCCGTCTCTTTTAGTGTCGTCACCTTGTGTTAACCACAGACTTTATCTGAGGTTTCTAACTAAAACACATTAAAAAACCCCACTGACTTTGAGACGAGGGAACCAGAGGGGCCCAACAGATTTCCAGGTTTTAGGACTCATTACTGGCATTAAATGGTCTTAAAGGTCTAGCGTTTAAGAATTGGTGGCGTCTAATGGTGAGGTTGCAGACTGCAACCAACTGAAACTTGGGCCAAGTGTATCGGAGAACTGTGGCGATTGACACAAAAACGTGAATGGTCCTACTATGGCGGGATCTGAGGGAGAGAAGCAGCTCTGTATGTAAATGTAAACAGCTCATTCTAGGGAAAGGAAAACACAATTACTCGTAGTTTTAGGTGATTATACACTAAAGAAAAGAGTTATTGATATTATGTTCAAGTTCTGCCAATGGATCCCCCTAAACCCTTCACACTGGACCTTTAAACTGACAGTTATATCATTTATTGCAATAACTTATGGGACAGTGTATTGTCGTGACAGGCCTAGTTGTATTCCTGTGGGCAGTCATAGTTTGTATGTAGATTTTGTGACACTGAAAAAATGTCTAGTGTGAAAATCCACTCTGCTGCTTTTATATCAAAGCACTACAGCGGTTTAACATGACTCAGACACATGTACGACACCATTCACAGACAGAACCACACATCCAGTCTACCCACATACAGAAATAACACCAAATTCTGTGCTATATAAGCACATGTGCTTTAAGATACACGACACCAGCTATCAGCTCTCTGAGATGAACTTGTCACATTTTTGGCCGTCTTGTGACCCGTGTTTAGAGCCCCCGTCTGCCGACAGGCCCTGTAATCTGTGGTTGGAGCACACAGACGGCCACAACCAGCAGCAACGCGCTACTTTAATACACTTGGGAGTGACCACTCATTCTGGCACAAATAAACACACATACATTTGGGAACTGTGAATCTAATTCTGTCCACACTAATGCGGCACGAGGTGCAGATGCTGAAAAAAGGACTGTGACGCCCACCTTAAGAAAAGATGGTCGAAACACTATTTATAATCAACTATTTGAGCATAAACAGTCTTTTACTTTACGCACACGTTTTTCCAGACATTACAGATGCCTAATATTTGACCAAAGAAGGAGTGCTGCAGGTGTGTTTTGTATCCACATGATTTTTCTCAAACTGCATTCAGAACCTTTCAAACCCTGAGAAAATTGGCTTGTTTGTTTTTTTAAATGGGGAAAAAGGCAATGAGCAACTTGGCAATAAGTATTACGGAAATTGTAATAAATAAGTAAATTTAGATTTACAGGATACAA